>NW_008703782.1:4171031-4216031 GCF_000326865.2 Helobdella robusta
TGATTAGTGATATTCGTGATTAGTGATATTCGTGATTAGTGAAATTCGTGATTTTGTGTATAGCGATTCGGTGAATTATTTAAAGCGATATTTGAATTGTTTGTTGACGTTGTCATAGCGATAGATTTTGAAAGATTTAAAAGTTAATTGTTGCGTTAGTGCGAATTTACTGGAAATAAACGATTAGTTGATTTCTTCTGTAAATAAAGTTTAATAACTAATAATAGTTGATTTCTTCTGTAAATAAAGTTTAATAACTAATAATAGTTGATTTCTTCTGTAAATAAAGTTTAATAACTGTTTGGAGTATTTTATTCAATCGAAGATTTGAACCCGTCGCATCGTAAACCGGTTACGACAGCGAGTATTATAACAATATTAACGCCAAACATTCATATTTATAATGATGAATAATATTCATATATAAAAGGGAATAAAATAATATGGTATGATAACTAATCTAAACCCATAGGCACATTAAATGGGATTGCATATCAACAAAAACATAAAAGTATGATGGAAACATGGCAGAAAAGACTGGATTGAGGATATAGAATTTAAAAAAATGGCCAAAGATTGAAAAGAATTTTTGAAATCTAAATCTAAGAAAAAAGATGAGAGAAACAAAATGGGTGAGAAAAGTTGGAAGATCTTATCACAATAAAAATGAAGTTTTGAAAAAGTCTTCTTTGATTATTAAGAAGAATTAAAATAAAAATAAAAAACAAGCAGATTGCTTTGAGTAGGTACCTAGCGTTTGTTCCGTCCTTCTAATAATTACAATTTTTGTCCATGATAAATGAAATACTGTTTGGATTTGAGAACTCAATTTTATACTTGAAAAATTCATTTATAAATTAAATTTTAAAGTTATTTAAATATGTAATTTTTTGACCTTCTGATAAAACTTTCTATAATAATTAAAATGAAAATGTTTTCCTTACAATGACTCTCATTTAAAAGGTCAATGTGAGGTCAGCCCTAGGTCCTTTGATAACATTGTTCGGACATGTGCGTCTTTATATCACTACTAACGAATGTCTGGAATATTCAAGAATGAACACGCACGTGTGCTTCTAAATGTCACTGTCCATATACATAAATTATCAATCATGTGTTTCGACTTGGGGCGTGGCATGCTGTTGATGCACTCAAGTGTGTGTGTGTTTAAATGAACGCTCATATCACAAACCTATTATTATAATGCAGTTGATAAATGATAATATCATTTGTGTATGTGTTTATTTTGCTTTTATATCTATTCTGGAATATATTGTTCTTAACATAAAACGTTCATATTTCTCGTCGATATATTAGCCACGTTCACATAGCTACGATTATTTAAAAACTTGATTTTATACGTTGCAATTGAAAATTAGAATTATTTTAGTATGTTGCGATTGCGTGGCAGCGAACAGTGCATTTGAAATGAACAAAATAATGAATGAGCCTTTCAATAAAATATGTGTTCACCGGGCAGTGTTTTTTTTATTCCGCACTACTAGTCCTAGTAGTTGTTACCTGACATTCGACGACCACCATGCGACACGTCCCTTTGTTCCATGTTTGTCCATAATATATTCACTCACGTGTCGTGTGCACTCGACGGACGCAAGCGTTTTTGTCCACCTACATGCAAGTCTTTCATATGAGGCAACTGCATATTATATATGTACGTGTATGTGTGCGTGCGTACAGTGCATGTGCGTGTGTACGTGTTTTCTGAATTCATTTGTTCAATGTGGACCGAATAACAGATTGCAAATTGTTCATTCTCTTGTGTCTTCTATGGTGACGAACAGAGAAGAGTATATGTGCCATAAATCTACAATTAAATTGGTATTACAGTATGCAGACAGTTATTGTTGTAATAAAACGTTACGAACAAATTAAACATCTTTTCCAAGCTGTTCGTTGAGTATAATAATTCAAAGTTTTTTATTGTTACATTTTATATAACAATCAATCTTCGTTTAGCGTCCAGAGACCCAGTTTCCCGAGGTAAGACGTTGCTTTCTTTGCCATCAATTTTTGCGCCAAATTAGACATTTTAAATAACAATTTTAGTTTATTATTTGATGTGTTTTGCTATTTATCAGCTGTAAAACATCTCTATCTGTTCTTTTGCCAGGTCAGTTGTGTCAGCATATGACATAAAACAAAGTTCTTTATACAATTCGATCAAACAAATTAATGTGACATTCAATTAAAGGTGTCAATTAAAAGATGAACACGTCAGACGAATGTTCGGATGTGTAGATAATTGAATTCAGTTGGTGACATGCAATTAATGCGGGTCACGTTGAAATTACTCTTGCGTAAGCAATCATCGGCAAGTCTGTTCTTTCGTTGGTCCTTGTTTGTGACGTGTTTTTTTTCCATTTTTACTTTATAATAAATAAAATAGATAAAATGTTTAATTATAAAATATATTAAATAACACTGATTTAAAAATTACAAGTCGCATCTTTACTAGTAAGAAAATTTTTAAATATAATAATTTCATCCAGTTTACAATGAAATTTATTGTAAAAATATTTGCTGGCAGAATAAGGACGGGTGGTGAATTGACTGCCACTATATATTCAAATTCTTCATAACTAACAATCAAATTAACAAGAATTTTGCATTTAAAACATTTTTAAAATGCATCTCGCAATCAATTTTTTCATAAAAATTGTTTTCTGTTGATAATTTTTATGATCATTTTATAGAAACGATAGCTGACCAACTAAATTGTATGACAAACAGTTTTTACAGTTTGCTTGTCAAAAAATAAAACATGCAACACAAAAAATCGTAGATTTAGAATGAATCCAAACTGTAGGACCACCATTTCAAACTGTGCTATTTAGTTATGTTATATCTGCAATAAAAGCTACGAACCTACTAAAAATTATGGGGAATAAAAATTTTAATTTAAAATAATATGACGTAAGACTGAAAAATGTCTTACGCACGTTAAACACAACCTCACATATTTGTCAACATTGAGCACTGAAGTCAAATTTTGAAATTTGATTGCTAAATATATGATGTGGTACCTGAGTTTGCGCCCGACAACACGAACCTAGAAATGCAATTCTTATTTTTTGCCTATCTCCCATTATATTATTTTATTGCATTGGCTGTTTTGAAAATATCCAATAATATTTAATTAAAATATAATCAACTCCGAAATTATATCGGATTGCAGACGCAAACGAATTGGATGGGAGTTTCAATATGATGCGGTTATTACGAAGACGATTCGAAATGAAAAATAAGGAAATAGAGGTTCGAAAATGTTGGTGATAGGTAGTGGTTTGTTATCCGGTCAAAGTTAAGTTCAACTCTTACAGTTCGATTCATTAACAGTACCAATAAAACCTCTAAATAAACTTTTGTGTCATTGTATAATCACCTGCAGGTGATGTTTATTCACTACTTAACGATATTCTCTATTTTACGAAATATAATAAATATTTTAATATTTTAAATATAATAAATACTTTAGCAGAAGCATAAAGTGCATCATGAAGCTAAATAACTTGTAAAATATTTGCAGGCTAAGAACGAAAATGGACAAAAAGGAGGAAGTTGTGCAAGAAAAAAAACTGTCACCCTAAAGAAAAACGTATGGAAGCCCACTATTACAACTGGGCGTAACGCGTAACTTCAGTTCTCGAATCTACTTTCAATTTGCTGGACGGAATTAAACAAAATTGTTTGACGTGGTCTAACAAAATTTTCCTTCTAAAAAAAAATGCATCATTGTCAATTTTAACATGATATCTCAGAACAGGTAAACACGTATTTATTTAGAAACGTATTTATTTTGAAAGCACAAAAATGTTAAATGTAGCTAGAGTCCATTGAGAAAAACTTCAACATCTAAATACGTCTCTTCTGGGTACTGATATAAAGGACTGCAAAAAATTTACATATTATTCAGAAAATAAATTTTATTATAAATTATTTCATTATCAACTATTCAGTTATTCATTTTGAAATTCATTCAGAGAATAAATTATAGCTATATAAACTATATAAACAATGTGAGCATGACAGAAAAAAGCAATGACTAAAAAGAAAAATTAATAAACTTTACCGTTATTTCCTCTAATGAAAGCGTCGCCATATTTATTCTTCAATTGTCCACTGACATACTCTTCTGTTTGTTCAAGAGCAATGTTCATGTAACCATCGAGACAAGCAAGCACACCTACAACAAAAAATTCAAATTCGATTTTATTTATTCAAGTGGAACACAAAAACAGAAAAACTAGTCCAAATGTGGTTACCAGTACTTTTACTTACTATGTCAAGTGCAGAATTTTTATAAAAAAAGCACAGAGCACTTCTCTAATTTAACATCAGAACAACTTACATAGATCCATCTTTTATAATAGGAGAACATGCATTAGATATATTTATAAAGGTCAATGAAAAGTCAAATAAATGCCTACTTCCATATAAAAAATTAAAGCAACATCTTTACTGTTTTCTTGTACCATTCTAATGCTGTTCAACACATTCCAGCTTAGTTTCATTATTTTTATTGAGCAAATCACAAAACATCAAAACAATGCTATTTAAATTATATTAAGCTAAAACTTCAAAATGTTCAAAAATCCTTTTCTAGTTCATGAGTTCTTTAAACAAAAACATTCCTTTACCCTGCATAACCAAACTTAACTGAAACTAAAATTTCCATACATTTTTTTAATATTTATGAAATTTTGAAGAAGTACTTATGAAGTTTTCACACAAAGTGGTGCCTAAATATTAAACGTTTGGCAATAACTAATTTACAAATTACATCTACAGTCTTTCAAGCTAGTAAAACAGTTTAGAAATTTTCTGTAGACATATTGATTCAACATATAATAATGATCATTAATCCATCCTCCGATAAATATTGGAAATTAATAATAATAATAATAAATATATAATATAAGCCAATTTGAATTTAACCTCTGTAATCCACCCCAGAATTCAACTTGACCACAACTGGTCTGCCAATAATTTGCTTGAGAAATTCACTTGGCGTTTGTTTCTTGCTCATTGTTAAAACAGATTTTAATACCTTATTTAAAAAATGATAATAAAATAAAATTCAAAATTTGTGTGAATAGAAATATATTTGTTGAAAATTATTAACTAAGTTGACACATGACTGTATGTATGATATAGAAATGTTAAAAAATTAATTCATATGAAATAAAATAATAAACAAGCAATATTTATTTATTTTATATAAATAAGTAATATATAATAAATGATTTTGTTGATATTATATGCCTATCCTAGCTCTTACTTTTTCTTCGGCTTGTTTTATATAAAAATATTATAATTATATTATATTATTTTATACAAATTGTTTAATTATTTTAAATATTAAAAAAAATAAATACGAAATGAAATAAAATAAAGGAAATAATTTAATATTTATTTATACTTATTTTTAATATTTAAAAAACAACTATTTAAAATTTTAAATTCAAAATTAAATTTAAGAAAAAAAAACATATAAGATAGTTGTTACCAACCTTCAATATTATAACCAAAAATTTTTGCGCGTTATTCAGTAACAAAATTAGAAAGAATTTGAAACGTTTTTAATAATTCTGCGTTCGTTCAACATCAACCAGGTCAAGTGCGGCCGTATCACCAATCTCTCGCTTTTCAAAAACGAACAATATATTCGTCGTTTACTTTCAACAGTCCAATTTACGCCCAAGAACTGTTAATTTAATTGAATCAACCAATCAACCATAGAATCAACCTATGATTCATTTTATCCCTTGAGCATTTGAGTATAAACAGAAAATATCATTAAGAAATCGTTCAATCAATCAAGCGATCAATTAATTTTTTCAGCTCTATTTCTGTGACGTTCAACAGTGCTCCCCAATAAATTTTACAAAAAGAAGGGTCTTGAGATCAGTTCTGAACTTTGTAAGTGATGGAGAGGTAGTTAGTTAAAGAAGGAGGTAGAGATTTCCAACAAAATTTGGCCAGAAAAAGCAGACGCAGATATAACATAAAAGTGTTTAAGAAAAATTAAGATGATGTAAGAACGAGAATACAATCGTTTAGGTTCAAATAATATATACTTGAGAAATAATTTAGTTTGAGACTTGTACATTAACTTTCAAGTTTTTATCGGTAGCCAGTACACGAGAACAAGATATGGAGATATATGAGAAAACATAGGAGCACAAGCAACTAGACAAGCAGCAAAGTTAAAAGCTTTAGGTAGAATGTAGAATCAGAAAGACAATAGTAGAGTGAGTTACAATAAATGTTAGACGGTGGCGAATCAAGGGAGGCCTCCTCGTTGTGAGTAGTATTGTTAGTATTGTTAACAAAAGTAAATAAAATTCAGTTTTTACACAGAAAAGGCACTGTTAAATGTAAAAAATTGACTAAAAATTGATAAGCAACCAAAAAAGGTTCCCAGCCTAATTTTGGCCACACTAAACATTCAAACGTAGTTTCAATATTTTTGCCCTTCTTGTTTAAGTTGTCTAGATCCGCCACTTATCTTAGATAAAATTAATTCAAGTATAAAAGGTTCCCAGCCTAATTTTGGCCACACTAAACATTCAAACCTTGGACATCAGAAAACTTAGATAACCTAATTATAGAGGCAGGATATCTTTGCGTCAATAATAACAGATGTGATATCATTGCTGTTCTATGGTTTCCAGTAAAGTTTATAACTTAAGGAATGTAAAACGCCACCGACAGGATAATACACCATAAATTGTTCAATTGTATTTTTTCATTATAAGCTTCAGTAAAACATTAGGAAAACAGAAGATAACAAGATAACATGATATAACAAAATATGAGTGCATAGTTTAATTTAATGTAACATGACACGACATAACATAAAATAACAAAATAACATGATATAACAAAATATGGTGCAGGTTTAAATCCAAATAAAAATTGTCCTTAAATTTAAAAATATGAAACAATTGGAGTGCCTGATTTTGGACGCTGAAGAACATCGTAAAGAATAATTTTGTTCCAAAAACATTGTCACATAGAAGTGAAAAAAGCAGATAATGTCTAAATTTCGACCATCTTGTTTGTTGAACAGTTACACTAAAACTCCAATCTTCAGTTTACAAAATAAAAGAGTGAGAAAGTGCTTTGTAGCGTTGTGTACAATCTGAGCATTTGAATGCCATTGTACAGGTGACAGGGTGACATGGAATATAACAATAAAAATCCTATGCATAATGACGTTGTTAGTAGTATGCACGTCATACATGCTTGCTGAAGTAGCATTAACATGTTTGTCTTTGTAACTAATTTTATTTTACTATTATAATTAATAAAAAATTGTTCATTTTTTATATCGTTTGTGAATTCAACTTTCTAACTAATATTATTTTAATATTGTAATTAATAACAATTGGTTCATTTATATTGTTTGTAATTTCAATGTTATTGACAGATTTGGTTTTATAAATAGTTTGCGACTCAAATCGCTGGCCGCATAAATTTAAGGAAAACATGGCAACTTCCAATGATGAGACCTACAAAATTGGATACGATGAGCCATATAAAAACATAAATGAAGGGAACAAAATAGAATTAGGTGATCAACTAAATGAAGACATTGATTATCGTCAAATAAGCTCCCATTTGGGAATGGATGAAGAAATGAAACGATTGATAAATAAACCAAATCGAGGGTATGAAATCCTGTCAGCATGGTCTAAAAAAAATTCCGCTGGTACTGTAAGAGTTTTGATTGAGACGTTAAAACAAATGAAACGCAAAGACCTGGTAGATAAGGTTGAAGACTTTAGAAATGGTATAATTATTTGTTCGTGTGATGTTTTAATTTGATTCGGAATATTTTAACATTTCAAAATTTTCCAACATTATTATTCATATGGAATTAAATTTAAATGAGGTTCTTTAAAACTTTTAAACAATGTTAGCCTATCATCAAATTATTATTTCAGATTATATGGTTTTAACTCTGGTAATGTATGGCGAAGACACCGAACCCATAAATGGTAACTCTTTTATTAGTTATTCATAAAAAGCAAAAATGTGTTATAACAAGTTATCCTAAAAACATTTACTGTAAAAAATACTTAAATCTTAACATTTATTAGCTGCCGTTATCATGACTGAGTTTTTATTGTAATAGAATCATTTAATTAATTTTCTGATGTAAAATAATTTGCAAATTTTTTTATATTTACTCTTTAAATTAAATTTTTTTTCGTTTTTCATACTCAACAACAAAAGGCTTTCCAAAGATTAATTTTTGTTTCATTCCATTATCAGCTTATACTTGCCAACAATTGAAAATCAAGAAGTAATTTACAATTGCCTAAAGTTAAAAATAATTTTTTAAAATTTATAATAATAGTGTATAATAGTGTTGTGTTGTTTCACCTAATGGAACAACACAACACTATTATACCAAGAGAAATTTTAGACAATGACGTCAAAGAAATTTATTACAACAGAAAATATTCATCTTCAACTTCGTTAAATATAACACTTTTACGTGTTTGTGTTTTCATTATCAATGATTCCTCTGTTTCTAAACTTATTGGTGGGAAGAATTCCAATTACCCGTTGTTGAATATTTATTATCGGATGTCTTTGTTCTATGAGTATTGATTCGGCAAATCGTAATTTATAGTGGTTGTTATTGTAATGTAAGATTTCAACATTGTGGCCCAAGATTTGTTTAGTAATTTTAGTTTTGTGTTTTTCTTTTATGTGATTCTTTATAGCGCTAGCTTGTACGGGCATCGTGAGTCTTCTCGATAACTTGGTCGTCGTCATATCAATATATAATTCTGAATAATTTGGTACGACGACGACCAAGTTATCGAGAAGACTAACTCGCCGACCTGTGTAGATAATTGCATTGTATTGTAAATATTTAAATTTTTAAAATGTGTAATACGTTTGATTTAATTTACAAATTAAACATTGATTCTTAAATAAATGTTGTTTATTCACAGCGGCCATTACAACTCCATCAAGAAAATTGTTGATTGATGTCGTCAAACCGGAAGTAGTAAAACATTTTCAAACCTATTTAACGGGTAAAAATCAAATTGTTATGACCATAGATGGTCATGAAGCATCATGGACCGAACCTTGCAGTAACTTCAAAGTAATTTTTGTTAGCTTCCCCGTGTAGATACAAATATGTTTTTGTAACCGTATTTCATTGTACAAGTCTCTATTCTTTTCTCTCTATTTCTCTCTCTCTCTCTCTTTCTCAATCTCTCTCTCTTTCTCTCTCTCTCTCTTTATATATATATATTTGTGTTTATTTATATTTGTACATTTGAAATACAGCATTTTTTGATAAAGGTTTTTAATTTTTTTGTTTTTCTTTTTTTTAAATAAAAGTAAAAATAAATATAATTAAGGGGCGCCAAGTTAATGTCAGAATTAAGAAACCATGCCAGGTTTGAAATTTGAAAGATTTTGTCGCATCATACACATACCTAATTCTAACAAGTTTTTAATATCTTGCAACCTATTTGTAGGCTTCCTATCAGTCTGTATATCAAAACCAAAACAGTAGACAGGATTTGGCCTCAAAAAATGTCATCACATCTCCTGAGAATAATTTAACAATCTCTGATCCAACTATCAATAATTCCGCTTGTACTTATAACAACGCAAACCCTGATAAGCATTATATCAGTCACCTGCCAGGATTTTTTGATCACGACAGAAGACAAGTATGTTAATTTGTTAATAACATTGAAATGATATGCACGTGCTAAGATCTTTTTCAATTAATCATATTTTTTAAATTTTCAAGACCGAGGCAAAATTACGAGAAGCGCCAGAGCGTAAGTATATACTTCGATACAGACGTAATTTAACATCTGAACACGATAGCCACATGGTTCTGTCATTCTGGTAAACTTATTTTAACAATTATTAACTTGAAAATTATTATTGATAATATCGGCAAAAATTAATTAAGACGAAGAGTTTAATAAGGTATATACAGGCTAATACGCCACAAATATGATGGTAGATGATGTTGCCTTTATTTATTACCATAAACACTAAAAATATTAAAACTGGCGTAATGTGTTCTTGCTTAAATTTTTAATGATAAAGATGTTTGACTGTTTAGTGTCATTCATCACGTTTTGGTTTTAACACACACACACACATTTGTTCATTCAAAATTGGTTTACTGCAACGGTATTTTTTATGGGGCGTTTAATAAACTAACTGACAATTTGAAGTCTATTCTGAATCGAGCGGCAAAAATCATTTCTGGAGGAATAAAGTCTGACCATGTAAGCCATACCCTGTTTGACCATCATTGGCTAACAAATCAAAGAAAGAATTGCCATTCTGGTTTTTTAATGCCTGGGTCCACACTATCTGTCTACAAATTTTTAATATAAAACAACAATAACTCATCGTAGTTCAGACGTCAAATTTTTCCCGTCGTTGCCGTAGACAAGGTTGGTGGTGACCATTCGTGGTTATGCAGTCGCAGGTGCAACGGTTTGGAACAGTTTGTCTGACAGTCAGCTTCAACCAGTAATGACTGTTCAACAATTCCGCAAGGAACTGAAAACGTTTCTTTTCGTGTGCATCAATTTGACTATGCTCAAGAAGCGTAGTCAAGAATTATTATTATTATTAGGTAGATTTATATAGCGCCCTTTCATCAAATCTCAAAGGCGCTGAAACAGATCACAAGGAAACAACAACAGAAACGTTTTTAATCACCTCCTGAAGGATAAAATTGAATGCCCCGAAGCACGTAGTTCTAAAAGCAGGCTATTCCATACAGATGGCCCAACAACTGAAAAATTTCTTGAACCTGTAACAAGTTTTGTTAGGGCTACAAAAAGTAAGCCACGATCATTAGAACGTAATTTGTAGGAATGCCTTGGAACAAGACGTGCAGTGCACCTATCAATTAGATAGCCAGGTGCAATACCATTCAAGCATTTGAACATAAGCATTTCAATTTTAAAAGTAATACGTTTTCTAACAGGCATCCAGTGTAAGTCTCTCAAAATGGGGCTGACACGATCAGACCTATAACGTCCAGTAACAAGTTTAGCACCTCTATTCTGAATGGACTGCAACATCTGAATAACTCTTTGTGACAGTCCATAGAATAGGCCATTGCAATAATCCACTTTAGAATGTATAAAAGCATGGACCAGACAACTTAGTGTCTGAATATCAAGTGAATGTTTTACTGATTTCAACAACCTTAGTTGATTTAAACAGTCTCTAGCAAGACGCTTAATATGTGGGTCCATAAACATATTTGTGTCAAATATCATACCCAGATTACTAGCACTCGTACTAAAATCAAAACATATCCTTTCAAAAAATAAACCCTTGATATCATTTCTAGACAACTGCTGCCATGTGCCAATAGGCAAAATTTGTGTTTTACTATTATTTAGTTTCAAGCGACTAGATGTCATCCATTTACTAACATCTGACAAGCAAAAAACAAGGTTTTCCAACAACTCAGCAAAACCAGAACCATATATATATATATATAGATGTTGGAAGGAGCCATATTTTATACAGCATTGTATTAATTCTACCGAATTTTAGGCATTAATCAATTTTAAGTTTGCCTTTTCAATTTTCCGTACTAGAATTTTCCAGATTTTTCAGCAGCAGGGTGGTCAACGCCTGGAACAAGCTGAGCGATAAAATTGTTTTAGTGGATTCAATCAACAATTTTAAAATCAAGCTAGGAAAGCTAGGATATTAGGACATTTATATCGTAGGGGTTCTTACACAGATGCTAGTCTACAGGACCACTTTAAACTTTGTTATGCTATGTTAATTCGGTAGAATTCATACAATACTGAATAAAATATGGTCTTCTTCCAACATATATAACCCTCAGAATGCCTGGAATGAACATTGCTGAATTTAAAAGACAATTAAAGACATGCATTTTTTTTATAATAGCTAATTTCTTTCCATTCTTGTTATTTTGATATGAATATTGGTTATAATTTGATAGCGTTTGTGAAAACTGCTAAAACGAACGCTATATAAATTTTTTTCTATATATATATATATATATATATATATAATGAACCATTTATTATTTTTGTAATTTAACAGTTACAATTCAGTTATGTGGCACTTCCTGATCATGAAACATGTAACAAAGAGTACACAGTTTTATCTCTTCAACGATGGTCATTTCGCTTCGTCTGTAACTGAACTTCTAGAATATTACAAAAAAAATCGAATTTCTTCTACGACAGCTGAATGTCCCAACTGCTTTCTCGATGGACCTGCAATTTGATCAAATTTGTTAATTGAATTAGAGCAATAATAAATTACTTTTAATTGAGTTGTACATTTTTTCAATGTTCTTGGCTAGAGTTCGATGTACGTAAGATTTCAGACAAATAAATGATTGTTTTTTACATAAGTTTTGCATAAATTGTTCCATTTGTAATTTTGAAAACTGCTTTCGTTTGTAGAGCGAACTTTTTAAAAAATAGAAATATTAGTTATTTGTTAAGTTGTACAATACATTGTTAAAATTCATAAAAAGGAAAGACTGTAAGGCAAGGAAGACTTTAGGTCTAAAGCCTCCATAAGAAATAATTTTTTTTAGGAATAAGACAAACTTGAACGAAATCTGTCTAAAAACTTATAGAAATTTGGACTGAAAACTTTCGGCTCACCACAACAATAAAATTAAGTTAAACTTTGTACAAAACCGCTGGTTTTAACAGCAAAATTTGTTAAAAATTGTGTAACAAATAAAAAAAGTCTTGACCAAATTCACCAATCTGTTTCCTCCTATGACTATCATGCGTGTGACCTAACAGTCATGATGAAATACAAAACCTATTCCTATTGATCCTTTATGGTCGCCTTTTTTGTATTCTAGTTTTCAACTTTAACAGCATTTATAACTTAGCACACTGTTACATTTTTTAATTATAATTCAAGTTTATTATTTTCTAACTTAATTTTGTTTTTGTTTTAACCAATTTATCAATAAAACAAAACACAAATCGTAACTCAAAAAGAGTTCAGCAAATTAAGAGTTCTAACAGTCTGGATGAAACAGAAGAGCCATCAAAATAAAGTTCCCGCTCTATGCAAGTTTACACCGCAAATACATTTTCTTGTAATACATTTTCTTAAAAATTTGTATCGCACAGTCTCATTCAAATTGATTCATGATTTTGTCATTCATACTTGACAAAAATCTTAATTAACTCCTAATTTTAACTGAGAATAAAAATGTACTTTGTATAAAAATTTACAGTGTAGAACATAGTTTCAATAAGAAAAACTGATGAAATATGGTTTAAGAAAAGTTGAAGCTTGGTGTGAGTGCAATAGTTGAACCAACTTAGAGCTAAATAAGTCTAAACCAGTCTTTTTAGAAAAAATTATAGGGGATTGTAAGAAAAATTCTAAATATTTGTATGCATTAATATAAAACAAATTTAAAAAAGTCTAGTAATTATGTTTAAATTCACCGTAAAGTGATCATAGTAACATAACATACTTATTGAACTATTTTTTTCTAGGAACGAAGAAGTGTCCAACAGGTGGAAAATGTTTCGCCGAATTGCCTAGACACGTGAGAGATGTGCGTAAAGATATGAATTTAATATGCCTGCTTTATTGTGTCAAACTGAAGAATACAGAAGAAAAAAACTGGGAACCGCAGACTTATGAATTTGCGTTATATGCAAACAAAGAACTTCGCGCCTCAGACCACATCATATAAAAGCTCAAAGTTTCTTTTAATGATGTTAAAAAGGTCATGAAGCAATTTCCTATATTTTGCATAATTATTTTATTATTAATAAATAATTATTATAATTTTAAATAACTATTTAAAAATGAGCCATCCTAGCCCAGCAAACATTAATGGTAAAATTAATGAAACGCTGGCACAACCGCAAGATTGGTTTTTGGAATGCAGCAATGGGCATGAGTCCATCCAACAAAATATTGATAACTTTAGATAATTTTAGGTGATAGTTTTTGTTGTAACGGTTCCAATTACACGCTTTTAAACACTGGAGGAATAAATGATTCGTTAATGTAGAGTAGACCATTCAAAATACTTCAAACCATGTTTTTCCTGATTTAGACAAAAGAAAAGTGGTCGAATGTCATTGAATGATGATGGAAATCTATCCAAATTTAAATAAATCTGATCCTCCAGTTTTTAGTTCATTTTAAAATAAACTAGAAAACGTTTAAATTTCTTTATAATTCTCAACATCGTCTATTTAAAAAAATAACTAGTCATGAAAAAGAACGTTTATATAGAAATAATTTTCAGATTTTTAATTCCTCAAGTTTAAAAATAGTTTCTTTTTAAAAACAAGGTGAAATACTCTCGGCAATTGTTTATTTATAACAAAAATCAGCTAGAGACATCAAATTTGCTAGTTGTTTTCCAATAATTAATCGCAGTTCGAGTTTTCATCCATTTAAAACACCATTCACTTTATTACACTTACATATATCATGTACCTAGCACATCGTATTATAGATTCAAGTTTACGAATTCTGACAGTAATTTCATTCCATATGATTTCACGCATTAAATGACATGAACAAAGAAGGAAAATGGTCAACATTTAAAAAACAGTCATGTCAAACACTGAAATCCAACCGTGAACCTGGTTAGGCCATCATCATGAAAAATTTGACGTAAACACATTTCATAAACACTTTTTTTGTGTTCGTCATCCAGCAAGATTGTATGTTTGACTTCCAAATAATTATGGAAAATTTTGTCGTTGTGATATAATGTAACTGAAAAAGAGCTTAAAATATAAACTTTGAAAAATCGCGAAAGAAAAAATTGTAAGCATTTGAAATCTCAATCCGAATATTGAAATATAGATTTTTCCAATAAGAATTTTTTAAAATTGACACATTTGAATTTATCGGCAAGTTGAAGCCAAGCGTGAATATCTTCACCCAGACAAGAATGTACCAACAAGAGTCGTTCTCTGGAGCAGTACTTCTCTATGTACTGAAGGGATCGTGGAGCCGATGTCACTTCTCCTTCCGGACCATCAATCTAAATTAGCAAATTAATAACGTTTAATTATTAATAATTATTCAAAAATAAACTTTAATAACGTCTAACATATGAGATTTTTTAAAGTATTTATTAAAATATAATAAAACGATTCAACTTTCAGCAGAAGATTCAGGGCATCTTTAAGAAGCGTGATAAGTAGACTACGTATCAGACGATAAACAGAACGTCCGTCTTTCTCATCATGTGAGTCATCATTTGCCATTTCAAGATCACCACTACCATTGTCTGTAGTGGCTCCGTCGATGTTTATCTTGTAGATGACGGGCAACTCGTTAAGAGCTTCCAGAAATTTTAAAACAACCCTGACGAAGCTGTAATCTTGAATTGTAATACATATAATTAATTTTAAGTTATCTACGTTAGGTTATACATGACGACCAAAACTCGTTCTAATAGATATCATATGCAAACCAAGTTACAATCCAAAAAAACTTCCACCCACGTAAGAAATTATATAAACTCCGCCACGTGACTGAACCAACCTTGATTGATGAAGTCTATGTTGGCATCCCAGTGCAAAAAGAGAACGTTAATGACGGAGACAGTAGCTGCTATGACATTTTCATTACCGACTACGACTAAGAGGACGTCGTCACAAAGGTTCCTCAGATAACCGAGGCAAAGGATGCATATTTCACCGGCGTATGTTACTGTTCATTGGAGAGAATCATGATCATTTAAAGAAGCCATATTTGATTTTGTAGAAAATTCATTCAATGAAATATCAATTAAATGATAGGAGTTGAAACATTTCTAGTACAAAGTAAAAATAAGTTTCTATTTTAATGAGACCATGAACAAAATGTTCCGTTGTCTGCATGATAATACTAAACATAAACTATTAGGTTAAATTAGTTAAATTAAATTATTAAATTATTAATAATAAATAAATTAATTAATAAAAAAAATTAAATTATTGAGTTAGTTGTAACAGGTCTCGCTGAAAACCAAATGAAGAATGTTACATTGAACAGAAATAATTGATTGAGGATAAGAACAAACCATCACTAACTAAATAACTAACCAAGGGCCTCAACGCCGTTCTCAGTTGTTGACATGGACTGCAAAACACTCATCAGTTCATTGTACAACTTGCTTTCAAACGATCTGAATCACGTAGTAATAATTTTTACCAGCTTGCTACAGAGCAAATTAATTAGCCAATTTCACAAAAATAGTCGTCAAAAAAATAACCCCGTCTGTTTGAATGCCTCGAGGACAGCGAGGACAAGATCGGGACAACTCCAATGCAAACACATCTCATCACTGACGTCAAACAATTTGGACACAAACTCCGCTGTACTCTTTAACAAGGTTACTACAAATTCCAAGATTTTGTCGATATTTGAGTATGTGACAGTATGAAAGAGAATTTTATGATGTCAGGATTATTTTACCATTTGTGGAACTTTGTAAGATGAACAGCACGCTGGTGAGGATGTGCTGTGACTGTTTAATGGCAGTAATCCACAATCCACAATGCTCCTTGAAGGATATGCACGTTGTCAATAACCTTTATGTGTTGAGGATGAAATAATTAGAATAATTTTTTGAGCGGATAAGCATACCTCATCACTCACCATTAACAACATTAACATCAACACACCACTTAACGTAGCAAAACATGGCCAAACAAATATATAAAAATCCAAAGAAATGAAATAATTTAACGAATAAAGGTGCAGGCCCACCTCAGAGTTTCAATCAGCACAGGGGGGTCATCACATTCGAAAAGACTGAACAGGAACGACCTGAGATGTTAAATGAGTAGAATTTATATTTAACATGGTAATTATTATTTCAACATTTACATTAAACAGCCAAAAACAACATCATCGTCAACAACATCATCGTCAACAACAACAACATATTTGTGACGACAATAACATATTTGTGACTTGAAGTTCAGCAAACGATGCTAAGTAGCTAACATGAATGCATCGTCACTGCTGTACACTTGAAAAATACTCGGAGAGCACATCATGTTTCCTATTATTCCTACACACATTTCCTTTGTGTAATCAAGTCAACAATTTTATATAATATTTCATTATTTATCAACATTTGATTATGTAGTAAACAATGAATAAATAAATGAATAAATAAACGAATAAATAAAAAAATAAAATAAATAAATAAAAACTTTCGCTCTGGGAGAATTTGATTTTTCAATGCATCTGATTAATAGGCTTATTGTTTGGTGTTCATGCAGAAAAGTAACAACATCCTGAAAGTTGAATGTACAGTTAAAACAGCATAATGCTTCAATAATTCAAGTCAGATTAATCTAAAACAATTTTGAAGCAATTAGATAAAAACAACTGTTCATATCTAATTCTAATTGATACCAATGTGGTAACTTGATTTTTTAGAGTTAATTCAAATATATATTTAAAAATTTGCCAATGTATAATTAAATTTCAACGAGTAACTAACTAGTTATGATATTTAGCTAATTATTATTAACAATGCAAATATGCCAACGTCATTCATGGACATATCCCACAGGTGACATACACCATCCTGAACTTCTTCGTCTAATTCAACTAGCTGATTCATGTCATCATCTTCAACATACTACAACATTAAGTGAATAAATTTAACCAAATTTAATTTAAAAAAAAGATGAATTTATAAAATCTTCATAGATGAAAGCTGCTAGCCCAATGATAACTCAAATAAATAATGCCAAAGAGAAAAGCATATCAAACAAAAAGATGCCAAATATAATTATGAGATCCAACATTCAAAGGTGATTTATACTAACATCATTTAAAACTTAACAAAGGATAAAACGATAAAAGTAAATGTGCATTAATACTATTATTTAATAGCAAGAGTAAAAGTGTACAATATTTACAATGTCAATTGGCTGAAAATGAAAAGCACAAACAGACAAGAAATTTTAATTTAAAGACAGAATTTAGGATAGTTTCATCAGCATTTACTAATTATAGTTTGCTAAGTCTTAAGTGTTAATTTAAACAGTAAAAAAAATTACTGTTCACTTGCTTGACAAAGTGTTTAACTTTAACCACTGTCATCAATTGAAATTTAAAATTTAAGGCTTAAAATTTAGGCTGGTTAAAAAGTTGAATTTTATTATCTATTTTCCTTCTTAATTATTTTTCTCAGTAAAAATAAATTATAAAACTAACGCAGCCAACCTTCAAAATGTTCAACAGTGTCGACAGCACCCAACGTTTACTAAATGCGGTGTCCCCTATGGCGTCTGCTTTCAACAAGTCTTCATTAATAAATTCCTTCGGTGGCTCTGGATTTGACGTCATCTCATGGCCGTTGTCATCCAGTTCGTCATCATCATCCAATTCATCGTCTGGTTCATTCACAATGTCGTCACCTGCTCGAAGGTAGCGAACCGGGCTGGGAGTATTTAACCAATTTTTGGAAATTATTGAGATGTTGTTGATGACAGGGGTCTGGTAAGGACTGGGAGGAGGGATATTCAAATTTTCAAAGTTTTTTCTTTCAGATTCTTCTGAATCATTACCAGATTCCTCCATTCGATTTTTTTTATGTTCTATATGATAAAAATATGAAATAATAATCAGGAAAAAACTGCCAAACAAACCAGCAAAATTTTGTACTAAATTTTATATTTATATCTAAAAAAATTAGCCAAACTCAACAAAACTGCAAAGAAATGAGCTGAGTAACTAAAAGTGCAACTAAGTTAAGTATAGATATGTGCCGTTAAGCCTAATTATTTGGATTTTATTTTGTATCAATATGACTTATATATTATATACACATATTTTATTAATATGATATCTATATATGTGAAATGACTACAATATTTTGCATCTGGCATATATACGTAGAATAAATACTGTATACCTTTCAGAAAAAAATTACAATATATAACGTATAATTGAAAATTTGACAAAAAAAATTTGCCAATTCGCAATAATAATTCATATTCTAATTAATGTGTTTCTCTTAACATATGCCGACTGAATAATGTCAAAACCGTAATAACGAAACGTAGGTTTATCTATATTATTTTACTCATTTAACATTTTTTCGGATAAGATATTTCAGATGTTCTTTTTTTAAATTTAGTTGTGGTTAGTTTGTAATTGTTTTAATGTTCATCTTTATCATTCGGTAACGCGTTCGTTGTTCTCGTGCGATGACAGACATTCATGAACTGAACAATTTGTATGTGGATCGTTGCTTATAACAATATAAATGGCGCTATAAAAACAAATTTACTGACTGATTACGATACAATACAATACGAAACGATACGATATGATCTTTTTTTGGAACATAGCAACATTGCAGGAAAAATCATTTTTTAAAATGTCATTCTAAGTCCTTGGTCCTCTACAGACAACATGAGAATCCCACAAATATGTTCTCGAATTGTTGGTCATCAGATAATTGACACGTCTAAGGTGGTTGACTATTTTAAAATATTCGTCTATCGTTGGAGGAAGCTTCTTGGAAAGTTGCTTGAAGACAAAAATGGCTGTGAAATATTTACTGATCTGATTAAAATTTAAATTACTAGTTGAGAAGAAAAGTTGACTTGTGTGGGTGGGTTGTTTAGATAGCGTTATCACCCTTACTGCTCTCTTCATCTGAATTTTTATTGAATTTGTAGTTGAAGGATACGCGCCAGCCCACACAACGTTACAATTATTTATGTGAGGTCTGCAGATAGCATTATAAAGCAGATTCAAACATTTTTTGAATGGAAGATTTTTATTTTATTAATTATGTCTATTGATTGAGCCAATTAGTTGGAAATGTGCTGAAAGTTAGTTTCTGATCTAAATACACTCCAAGGAATTTAATTGTTTCACTTTCTAAGATTTCATTGAAGATTGACTGATGACAAGCTGATAAAAAATTATGTTCCGTTTTAAAATTTGATTTCTCATTCAGGCAGATAAAACTGTGATCTTATGTTGTAGCACAATATGTAAATATTCATTTACTAAATAAATAAATAACTAAATAAGTAAATAAATATCGAAATAAATATGAAGATAAACAAATAAATAAGCAAATAATTAAACAATGTATATATTAACAATCATAAGGACAAATCGTTGAATATATGAAAAAGTGAGTGGAACTATTTCGTAACTACTCTGCAGATGTTAGTATAGCATAATGCCAACAAGCGACAATGTTAAGCAAAATTGTGCTCTGCAATTGTGCTATTGCATGCTAATTCAAATCACGACACACGTTAAACTTAAAGTATTCTTGCAGTTCAATTGATTGCTTGTTTGATTTTAAATGTGTGTTGTGACGTACAATGAACATGTTTCAAATATATCAGTTGTTGAGTTTTATAAAACATGTATTTGTGCGCTGCCTCTGAGGTTGCTGGTTGATACACAACACATTTGATGCTATTACAATAAATTAAATTAACTACCAGCAAGAAATGTTTTTTTTAAATAATTAATTGTAAACATGCTTGAATAAATGATTAATAAAACAAAAATTCTCACAAAACATCTCTTGTCTCAAACCAAGATACAATCAAGATATATACATAATAACGAATATACTTCATGTTGCTTTAAAAATTTGTAATTTCAATCAAGAAACCTCTCACTGTCCCTTGCCGCACTACTGTTTTTGAAACGAAACAATGCACTTATTTAATAGTCATTGTTATACGAGTTAAATAAAATTCACGTATGGCTCAAATTCATGAGTTACGCAATGAGCAACAGATCTGAATCATCATTCATCTCTGTTGATGTTTATTGTCTGTGTTACCGGTTACTGACATGCATATAAATATTTATCAACATTTCCAAATAAATTAATAAATTAAGCGTCTTAACAAAAAAAAAAACAAAAAAAAATATACGTCCACTAGTTAAATTTTATATAAAAATTCTTCCAATGTTACCACCGGCCAACTGATTCACCGCAATAATTAACTAACTAGCATACAGACAGACAGACGAATACAAAAAAACAAACAAATAAACGTTATTTTAAGCGTTGCGAAAATCAATTAAGACAACATACGCGCGCGCGCACACACACACACACACACCCACACACACATACACACAAACACACAGAGTCACAAGTTTATTTTAACAATAAACATGAATCTTCTGTTGAATCAATTACGTTATAAATAGCTTCTGAACAACTTTATCAAGCGATCCTTTCTGAAGACATGATGTTTCTGAAGTAAAACCAAAGACACCTAGCCTATGCCTAGATGAAATAAGACAGCGAATTTAAATTTTTTTTTGGTATTATTTAGAATTATTTCTGAGTTTGTAAAATTACGGGTGCAATGTTGGACAGGACAAATCTTCTTATTATTGCTCTTCTTTCGAATCAGGTGGACAGCGCCGGTGAGAGTTAATGCCATAGATTTCCTTTTCAAATTATTCAAAATATTATTCCTTATAAAACGTTTTGCATTAATTTATTATATTGAAATTAATTTATTTAATGGTTTTTAATTTTTCTTTTAACGAATATTTTTACTACCAATTGGTTTGTGGATTTGGTTTTCATCATTACAAACAATTTTTAAATAACGTATCAAGTTAAACTCATACTTTGTGAGTATAATTAACGCAGTTATAAACGACACACTTTAATTTTTTTTAGATAAATACTTGTTGGAATCTGAAAATTTTAATTATTATATAATTTTCAAACAAAATTAAAAATTAAAATTTATAGCCGATGATTGCACTTTTGGTGTTTCGCTGCAAACGAACAAAACCAATCCATCGAGCTTAGAGGATGTGATCCACGACAATTCACGGAATGCACTGCACACCACATCAAACTTGTGTCGGGTCACTCTGGATAGTTCTTGGAACTTTGTTGAAGTGTGCGCCGGAGTTGGACCTTCAAGTGTTGTTCGGCTGCAGAGTTTGGGAGCGTATCTCTCTCCCGTTGGATTTGATTGGCTTGGCACCTCACAAAACGGTTTAGAAACTGGATGCAGATCAAGTGCATTGAGGTTCACGTCTGGAGTTTCATTCAGGTTGAACGTTTTGTCGGGAGAGCTTTCAAGTCCGGATCGTCAGGCGGGCTGGTCGTCATTCAGCATATCCAACGCTATGAAGTTCTATTCAGATTTTTTCAGCGGGTATTCCTCGGTTGGACTAAGAAAGTTGGTTAAATTTTAGAATTTTTTAGAATGCAACATTGTGTTATTTAAAATCTTTTATCATAAAAATCATATATTTTCAGTTACCAAACAGTTAGATTTGAAAATATTCAAGCAAATCCAACTAATGAAAACTACAACGCGGCAGAGCATACATATTCCTGCAAAAATGGAGAAAATTATTTTTTCAGCTTTTCTGCTGGCGTTCTTCCTTTCACTAAAACCAGACTCGCTTTGGATGGACTTGATAAAGTTTTCTTTGCGCAAAGAATGAGCTCAAACATAAACGGCCTTACAACCATATCCAGAAGTGTTTTGGTGCCTTGCAAAAGAAATGTTCAAATCGTTCTTTACAATGGGCAGATAGTTACAGGCAGCAATGCAACTTTAATCCATTTTATGGCCTTTCCATATGAAAGAAATAACGGTCAGTCTGCGTCTTGGGCCGCTTATAAAAAGAGTAACTCAACTAACCAACAGTATTTGTCATTTGAAACTTGGGATATAATGCAAAATGTACTAGCAGTCGACAACAGTAAAATTTTGATCTCTGTATCAGGACATTACTATGTGTACGTGAGCATCGGAACATCTCCAAATAAAATATCGTCGGTCAGCCTTCGAGTAAATGGAAATATAATTTTTAGATTGGAAAGACTTTCTACAAATATTGATGGAATTGATGTTCTTGGACACGGAATTATGATTTTTTTGAAACAAAATGATGCGGTCCAAGTAGCAGTAGAAAATCAATCTGTGATATGCAGTGAGGAGT
Source organism: Helobdella robusta (assembly GCF_000326865.2). NCBI lineage: Eukaryota > Metazoa > Annelida > Clitellata > Rhynchobdellida > Glossiphoniidae > Helobdella > Helobdella robusta. The sequence continues at coordinate 4,194,045 of NW_008703782.1, forward strand.
TTGGATATCAGACCTCATTCTTTGGAATGCTTATCAATGAATAAATGAAAACTGATTCAAACATTTGGTTATCAAAATTATAAATTTTTAGAATTGTTGTAAACTTTTAAAAGTGTTTCCTTGATAAAATCTTCATTGGACCAATTTCAAAAATTTGGACCCCTTCATTTGGTTCACATTATTAACAATCTAGGCAATCTGAATTAAATGATTTTGTTATTTTAAATATTTTAATAGTATAGCTAAACTAAATAAAACGAAGTAACAGTGTTTTGCGAATGAGTAACGTTAGAAACAAGTGCTTGCAGTAGCGTGCTCGCTCAATTAAAAATATCAATTGCATTCTAATTTTGCAAAAATACCTTTGAGCAATGTAATAAATGTCATTCTGAAAAGAAAACACCCTTCTATGTAGAATTATAATGTTGCTTATTTTTCACTGATACTAACACTGGCAGGCATGTTGTTGGTTACCTGCTGTTCAGTTCACAACAGTCTGTCCTTTTTTATTTTCGGTTCTTTTTTATATTTAATTAGATACTATTGAACGATATGATAGGTTCGGCCAAGATCTGTTCATCTCCTGTAGGATTTATGCATTAGTGAAGACATATTACTTTTACATTATCACCCAATCACTTTTTACTTCATCTATCCATTTGCTCCATTTTTTATTTGAACATTTACACGAAACTGAACATCATTCCATAGAAAGAATGAACTTACTGCAGATCCTACTCGGATGTTCAAAACTTCGTTGTTCGTTAGACTTATAAATAAAACAGGATGTATTTATTAAACAAATTTCTAAATGTACGAACAAATTTTGTTGGCAGTTAATTAATAAAAATGCAAATCAATTAATACGTCACTTAACGACCTCTTAAAAGTTTGAAATAAATGAACAACCATCTTAACGTGATAACTCAGAACTATTCTTAATTCAATTGTGTTGTTTGACAATAAATATCAAAATATTTGGTGGTCTATGATTGTTAATGAGGATTAGAACTTCAGTTCTTTGATCAGTAAAGTAAACACGCAACGTTAATAGATTAAAGAGCCGAGAGATATCAATATAATGAGTTTCATCAAAAGCTTGTAGACTTTAAACGAGTTCGTTTCAAATTTTGTATTCACATCTCTATTGCATTGTAAACGTTTTCTCCGCTGGCAGGATTTAATACAATTTATACTTTACAGAAATGACATCCTGCAAAATAATAATTGTTACGGTGTTAATTAGTGGATTGTTGTACAGATTTTTTGAAATATTGTGAGATATTTTCGGTTGTTTAAAATCCTGATTATTTATTAAAAGAATTTGCTGTAAAAATTCATTTGCATACGACCATCATATAACTATTTTTTGAGATGTGATTATTGTTAATATCTAATTAAATTATGAATTGTTTGGTGTTTTGGCATATATATGTCAACAAAATTGAAATAAAATAATAACAGTAAAAAATAATTAGTTTTAATTCTGCATTAACTAAACAGAAAAAGTTTGAAAGCCGACGCAGAAACATTCAACCATTCAAATGGAGTTTGCACTCTGATCAGTGGAATCGGTATAAAATATTTTTCAACGTTGAATATTTGTATGTATTCGTGCATTAAAACGATGTACGTAAATAGTTTAACGTTTATCAACGAATAAATAAATATTTTATGTAAATGAAGAACGCGATCAAAAGAAAAGACCCATGACAAAAGATTGAAAGAAAGAATTATGCCAAGTTGAGACTGACTTTAAAATAAATGTAACGTGTGTAATCGAAAGTGCTCGCTCTACAAATTTGCAAAATATTCTACTTTTTTTTAGGTTATAAATTAGTACTAAAATAAAAATGTAAAGTGAGTAAAATATAGAGGGAAAAGAGAAAAAGCGAGAGAAAAAAAGACACGTGCACAGTACATTTCATTTAACACCAAATGATATACAGCACTTATCCTACTCTTTTTTTGCATTCAAACCAGATTACTTCAACTTAAGACCTGCTGCTCTACTAATTATGTCCTGTAAGAATTATTATATAAACTTTCTTTATACTTATGATGACGATGTTGTTGATTAAGGTTGTTGTCATTGCGGGTTTTCAGTTGATGGTTTTCGTGAGAGTTTCCCAGCGCCGTAGGCTGTACAACCAGACCAAGTCTTTGCTCTTGAAACCTGCGTTATTTCTTTTCGGGTCACGCCACGTTTCCATTGTTTTGGTTCTTCTAGCCATAAACAAACGTTGTGGTTTTTTTCTTGACTTTGTTGGCACATGAAGCAAATGCATCTTTCTACTGTTTTTACGAAGAGTTGAATGGCCAAACGAGGAGCTAAGTTGAATGTTGTAATATTTAATGTTGACATCTTTCCTGTAGATCAGCGATACAAATTTCATCCTCATCAGCAATGAAGCCGTTGTTAATGTCATCATCCAGGTAGACAAAAACCAAGCTTTATTTCCAGGTGCGTTTTCAAAGGGTTTTCTCAAAACTTGAACCATCGTCTGTCACCGATTCGTGTCCGGAATGAATATTCGCATTAGCATTAGAATCATCTACCCTGAAATCGTTAATTTCTAGATTAATGCTTCCTCATATTAACATCTTGTCAAATCATCATAAATTGAATTGCTGGTGAGTGCTGCATCGAAATCGTAGTTGCTATTGACGTTAATGCTGTCGGTGTTATCGATGAAAAGAGACGAGTTAGCAGAAAGATCCGTTTAGTAGCCCCACTGCAAATCCTAAGTTTATTTCAATGTCCTTTTCACTGTCAACTTCTCCAATATTTAAAAAATCTTCATCACCGTCGTCTTTTATCTGCCAACTTCATCATTACAATGACAACTTCCTTTCTTCAAGTCAACTCGTGCGTTGCAGTTGTCATGTGCGAAGCAGATATATGGTGCATCGCAGTTAACATGTGCTTCGCAGTTGAAATCATCTGTAGGAATGATAGACTTGCGCTCGCTAATGTAATTGTAGATAGTTGAACTATCTGATAAGATGCCAAAATCTTGTATACCCGTTGCTGGTCCGGTCAGACACAATTTTCGCTCCTCCGGTTTGCTATCCAAATTTATTTTTGTGTTGTTTTCGTTTGTCACTTGAACGCGTTTGCCTTCATTGTTAAGTTGCTTGATATGTCCTATTAATATTGCTATGAAGTCTCTTGTTTGTTCTTTTTTTTGCTTATTCCGTCAAAGATGTTGTTTAGTTTCACTGCCTATAGATCGAATCTTCAGTTCAGCAAACTGTTTTCCTTCTCTCCTTTCGAGTCGAGGTTTCGTTATCGTAGTTTCTTCCTCAGATAAGTTGTATTGAGTTCTTCTGATGCTGGATTCTTTATTGCAGGAAGTTTCGATCTATCAAAAATCTTACTTCTGACACCAATGTTGTAACCTTTAAACGCTCGTTACTACAGACACCAATGTTATAATTTAAACGATCTCTATATTTCCAACACCACTGTTGTAGCTTTCAATAATGGTCAAGTTATCATTATTCTGTAGGTTCAAAATTTCCGATAGATGAACACAACTGCTTCAAAAGCAAACTTTGTCGAGCGTTTATTTGAAAACCAACAATAATAGAAACACTAAACTAATCCAAGTAACCACATAAATCACATTTACAGCTTCGTTTCAAATTCTCTTCTGACTTCTCTACTTAACCTTCTTGTTTACAAGAGACTCTAAAAATCCAAAGATTAAAAATATAGTAAAGATAATAAAGATAACAAATAATCAAGATAACAAATAATATAGCTCAATTTGACCATTGCAACGCTTATAACAATATTATGTATGTTCGACGTTTGAAAAGTTTTTCAATAACTAATGCAGAATTTGGTTCCGAAGATATAAAAGTCTTGCTAAATGGAAAGGCATTCGTTTCATCGGTTGGATTTTATTTCAAACTAAAAATATTTTATCAAATATCATTTAAGCTCTTAATATAGTTAAATGTAAATCTATTACAATAGATAAATATTTTGACGTTAGAAATGTTGGGAATTGCATATATTATCAAGTTTTATTTACAAAATTTTACATCATCGTCATCTACGTTTATCAGTCATGATCTACAACCTCATCATCATGTACTTCATCAAGATTTGTCGTATCAACTTCCTACTTTCGTCCATTGACTTAAACCTCGTCTATTTTTTAGGACAACAATTTTTCTTTACATATATTAACTTTATCATTTTTACGATTTTTTCACGTTGGTGATTGTAGAGTTCACCAACTTTCCTTTATTTCATCAGAAATTTGTTTACCACAAATCTTCGAAATGAAATAACACGTAATTCTACCTCCGACTTAACTGTAGGAAGATACGATATCTTCATTTTCCCGCTATATTGCTTAATTTTTTGATTATAGCATTAATTTTTTTTAATTTAATTTTGTTACTCTCGATTCTAAGTTCAATTATTTAAACTAATTATTACTTAACAAATCATTTAAGTAAGTTAATTTCAGAGAAGATATTTTCAAACTCCAAAACCAACATGGAAATCAAATTAATTTATTTTTAGTTTTTACCACTATTTTTTAATCTGCCACGCCTAAACGTAGGAACGCCATCAACCATACACGCTCTACTATACACATATAATATCATAATTCATATTATCAACTGCACGAGCGCTTCATTACTGATCTTGATTGAGAAATGCCTATATTAAAACAAAATATATTTTTTCAAAAAGAAATCAAGTTGTTTCTTTTTTACACTAAGGGTCTTCAACTTTTTGGCGAAGGCAAAAAGAATTCTGTGGGACGAATATTTTTGTTTGATTTTAAAAAACCTCACGAAAAAGTTCTGAAGCTTGAAGTTTTGGATGAAAATAGTAGAGAAATACCATTGACTCCACATGGCATGGATATCTGGGTTGACAAAAAATCAGGTGGTTAAATATGCTTGAAAGATCTTTCCTTATTAATAATACTACCTCTCGATTTCATCCAGGCATTACATATTTGTACGTCGTAAATCATTACGCTGGAATGGAAAGTGTGGAAAAGTTTCAATTTCTTCCGGAGTTAAAACTGGTTCGAGTGAAACAGTTTCGAGATAAGAATTTTATTTTGTTAGCTTTAATTTTCTAATTAAATTTTATACGAATATAAGTACGAATATGAAATTTATAAAATGTTTACAAATTAAACGGAGGTTAAACGGATTATACATGATTAATGAGGATCAGTTTTATTTCACAAACTCCTACTATTTCAACAACGCTGTGGAGTTTTTGCTTGGATTAAAATGGGGAAGTGTTGGATTTTTCGACGGAGCAAAGGCGGAGCTCGTCTTGAAGGGATTGAATTTCCCTAATGGTATAATCAAATGGAAAAAGTAAATTAAAGATTTTTAGACCAATAAAAATTTTGTCTTACAGTGTATTATATATAATATAGTTTTCTCGCAGTTGGAATGATAACTTCTGAAAAATTGAATTTGTATTCCATTGGAAATGATCATTTTTTGACGCTTAATAAAGTAATTTTTTTTTCTAAATTTAAAGTTTGCTATGTTTTAGTTGCATTACCATACTACAAATAAACAGAATGAAAAATAATTGATAGCTACAATTTTTCAGTCTATTGATGTTGGCTCTGGACTTGATAACCTGAGTTTAGATCCCAACAATGGGGATTTGATTCTGGGATGCCATCCTTCCATTTATAGAGTGGTCAAACATTCCGCAGATCCAGATGCCTTTAAAGCTCCTTCACAGGTACTTTTCTACTTTTCATTTTTATGCATCCAAATACAAACTTCGAATATAATATTAAAAAATAGCCATTTTATTTATAAATTTGTCAAATAATTACGGTTTGCAAATTGTAAACTATCAATTTTTAAGATTTTGCGTTTGAAGTATAAAGAAGATGAAACGACGGAGTTGTCTGAAATATACAGTAACGACGGGTCAGAGGTTTCCGGGTCGAGTGTGGGCGTGCTGTACGAGGATGGCATGCTCATTGGCACTATCTACACGGACATGTTGTACTGCAAACTCGATCGTAACAAAAAGTCTTTCTGAAATTGCCTGCTGAACATAAATTTATTTAAAATTTATATTTCGTTGAATTATAGCCTGCAAGCTGTATGATCAAATAAACATTGGCTTCAGACTGCATTATACAAAGTGCGCTACAATGACATTAAAATTGTTTTTAGATAATAATAAAATGACTAAAATTTGAGTCTATGGATGGTTTCTTCAAAACAGCCACTTAACAGCATCTTTATTTGTCATCAGAATGTCGACTGCCCGCAGAAATGGTTATCTGCTGTCAACAAATTTTTTTCTAGGTGTTCAAATGCGACAGTTGCCTACCAGTTGGTTGGTTTTTGAATGTTGGTTTTCGGAACTAGAACTTAATAACGAATTTTTAGAATATTATCTGATTTGTATCTTTCGACGTCCAAAAATGAAATACAGTTTGAAATAAACATTTCAATCTAATTTATTGAAAGAAAACAAAGTTTTGTTATTTGAAACATTTCATCGATAAGATTAGTGCGCATAATCTGACTACTTTATTTTTCAACCAAGAGCATATTTTAAATGTTTAATATTTATAAACAAAAAAGGATCGCGAAAATATGTAATAAATGTTTTGAAAACAACATTAAACATCTTCTTAAATGAATTAAAAAGTTACAAGGTAGGATTCAGCGAAGAGATTAAAGCTGTTTACCTGCGTGGAGACTAAGTTTTAGACAGCGCAGTCTATCTACACGACAGTCATGAATATTACAGCAATGTTTACAACAACGTACGCATGTTAAAATGAAGCATGGTGAATGAATAAGCCAGCTCTTTCAACTTTTATTAGTGCGAGAGAATTTATATGTTTGGTTGAAATAAGATTTGAATGCTTCTGCTTATTAATCCAATATGGGATTAATTAAATCAACGATTCTGGTACTCATTTCAAGTTTTCTGTTGTTCAGGATAGTATCTCTTTGGTAAGAAGTATGTTCTATTAAAATTAAAAATAATAAATTATTTATTGTAGATATACTTTTAATGAGAAAATTTTCTAAATTTAAAATTATTTTTGGGCATTAATTAAATTAAGTGTTTTATAGTGAGAAATGTTTTATGTTTATTTATTTATATAAATAAGTTATACATATTTGTCATAACAATGCAATAAGATTTTGACACACTCATAGTAAAATAACATACGTACTTAACTTAGTCAGGTAACGAATATTATACACAGCATTTGTTCTTCGTACATAATAGCAAATGTTATTTTATCAACACTGGTGTACAAATGGTGGCATGCATTGTATATTATAACAAAGCTATAACTTAGCAAACATCTACCTACAGAAAGTTGTAAACATGAAAATATGAAGCTGCATGCAACTCAACAAGCATAACTCAATGTTACGAACGGAAATTATTTACTAGGTTTACTAATGATTATAACCAAAAGTTTTAAACAATACATTCGAATCAACACAAGTCATAAATTAGTGTGTATGTTTGCGCTTGTCTGTGAGAGTATGGTATGTGCGTGCAAAGAAAAATTATCTTGAAAAATATTCTTCATTCAATGTAAATGGAATCTTTCTTCACGATTAAAAAATAAGAAACAATTCAGCAATTGAGAACCACACTCCTCGTCGATAAAAAAAAACGTTTATAGCAGGAGTGGGCAAACTACGGTCCGCATGCGGCCCGCCAAGCCACTTTATGCGGCCGCGAGGCTGTGCACGTAATTAAAAAAGACGAATGAAAAATGAAAGGTTAGAAACGTTATAAGAAGAACAGACAGATAACCAAGAGAAGACCTTCTTATATATATTTATGCGGCCCTCCAAAGGTAAAATAATTTTCAATGCGGCCCTCACAGCAAAAAGTTTGCCCACCCCAGGTTTCTAGAGTATTATTCTACAATAGAATCGCTGCGTAAAAACAGTCAAGAATGAAATTCTAGCCAAAAATTTATAAATATATTTGTGTAACTATGCCTACAACTACAATAGAATCGCTGTGTAAAAACAGTCGAGAATGAAATTCTAGCCAAAAATTTATATATATATTTGTGTAACTATGCCATGTGTCTTGCTAAAAATTGGTCATTTTAGTTTTCTCATCGAAATATTTTTGAGAATTTTTAGTTAAGGCACTATTACAAGTATCTTCCTGTTTACTTTTTGGGTCTTTGAAGAAATAAATAAATAAATAAAATAATATCGCTGTGTAAAACCAGTCAAGAATGAAATTCTAGCCATAAACATAACAAAAAATTATGTAAAAAGTTGTCATAATGGCTCGGCAAAATGTCTTATTAATTTGATTTAGATTCAGCAAGACCTGCTTTCAAATACAAACTGATCATGACCATAGTCTGTACACATTTATTGATGTTAATATCTTAAAACTAGAACATAGAACAATTAAAATAGTTTGTGTTATAATTAATTATTTTATTGAAAATTTCAGATAATATCTGAGGATCTTTAGTGAAACGTACAATCATTCAAGTGGTACATGCAGAACTGTTGACGGAATAGGTTTGAATTCTAAGCTTTTCGTTTTAATTGTTCCTCCCTCTCTCTCTTTCTCTCTCTCTCTCCATCCATCTTTTCTGTTTCTTTCTCTCTCCCTCCTTCAGTCGTTTTTATTCATTCTGCCCATCTGCACATGCATCAACGCACGCACATAACAATTCAAACATTGCAGTTTAAAAAATATAATTAATGTGTTAATTTAATTTTTACTCGAAGAGTTCGGCTCAGAAGACATAAAGTTGCTACCTGGTGGGAAGGCATTCGTATCGTCCGTGAGAAAATTCATTTCATTTAATTGTTTTGAACCTATTTCTTGGCGAAGTTTATTAATATTATTTTTTACAGTTTAGCAGAAATGGATTGTTGATTTGATGAGTTTAGTCATTTGTTTATTAAAAATAAACAAAATTATGGAAAAGTTTGTTGTTATGTGTGAATGTACAGGGTGTCAGTATGTATGTAAAAGATGTAAAGATGTCGGTATGTATGTTCAGTAGTTATTTTAATCCAATGAAATTGTTACGGCAGGGTTTCAAGTTGTCGAACGATGGACGAAAGAATTCGGTTGGTGGAATATACTTGTTCGATTTCAACAAACCCAGCGAGAAACCTCTGAACCTTCTGATGGTGGATGAACGTGGCCAGCAGTTGCCCATCACCCCACACGGGTTGTCCTTCTGGACGGATGCAGCTTCAGGTGCCACAATTTATTTCAATAAATGTAGGAGGACATTAATTCGGTGATGACTGGAACAGGGGTGACGTACTTATATGTGGTGAACCACCACAACGGCGTGGAAAGCATTGAAAAGTTCAGGTATCACCCAGAAGAAAAGAAGCTTGTTCGAGTTAAACAATTCAAAGATGAAACATTCCATGTGTTAGTTTATTCAACTTATTCATGGTTGCAATTATGGATTTGATTTACTAAATGAAACTTGTCTGTTAATGTTGAATGGTTCAAATAGGAAAAATATAATTAAAAAATTTAATTTAATGATTCCAGGTTGAACAGCATTCATTTGGTTGGAGAGGATCAGTTTTATTTCACTAACTATCTCTTCTTCAATGCCTACTTCGAATTATTTTTCGGATTGGAATGGGGAAGTGTCGGTTACTTCAACGGGGAGCACGGGGAACTCGTCGTCAAAGGCTTAAACATTCCAAACGGTGTCATCATGTGGAAGAAGTTGGTTCCTACATTTGTTTTGATGCATACAAAATTTTGTTACTCTCAACTGAAATGTTGAATTATACGCCACCAATAGCCATCTCGTCGTTGCGCTAAGTGGATCTGATGAGTTGAATGTTTACTCCGTAGCAAAAGATCATCAACTAAATTTAGAACGCGTTAGTAAGCTAAAATGAAAGTGTGGATGGTGGAAGTTTGTGATGGTGTTCTTAGAGTTTGTCGTTCCTCCCGCCAGACAATCCCAGTAAAGACCTCCGTGGACAACTTGAGTGTTCATCCGGAACATGATGATTTGATACTCGGGTGTCATCCATCCCCATTCAAATTTCCCTTTCATTCTCGTAATCCGGATGCATATTTATCTCCGTCTCAAGTTAGTTTTTAAATTATTTAGAACAAAAAATTGGTCTTTTTAAAATTTCTGAATCCTTTTTTCGACAATCATTTTTTATGACAATTTAGTTGTTTCTTATAATAATTAGATTTCTATAATTTTCCAAATGTTTTTGGCAAATACTTAGCTTAACCGCAACACGTGTTGTTGTGATAATAAATTACTTGGCTTGAAGTTTTGGTTTGAATAAATTATTTTGCTTTGGAAACTGTACAGAATAGTTTTTTTTTCTATGAAGTAATTTTTTAATTGATATTCTAATTTGTTTATTTGGCATAACTTTAAATTACAACTAAGTTTTTAAAAACTATTTCAACGGCAGTTATGGTGGATAACTTTTCATTTTCTTAGGATTTAAAAACCGTCATTTCCCTTAAATGTTTGCCTCTGGGCGGCGCGCTAGTGTAATGGTAAAGGCGCTTGGCATTGCTGTTGCAGTGACTGGATTTGAATATAAAAAAATCTCCGCGTGTCGCATATGATGTCTATGAAGCGTAGATTAATGTGTATTTATATGTGCTTATCAAAATACACAATGCAAAATTTTAAGAACAGAGTGATATGCACATACAAACTTATCTCAGTGATATCCTAGTTATTTTATTTTACTTCTTGCCGACAAATATTTGGATTTAAAAAATTAATCAATGCAATTTTTAGGTTTTACGTGTAAATGACAAAAGTGAAGTGACAGAAATCTACAGCAACGATGGCAGTGAGCTATCGGCGTCAACAGTGGCGGTCCTCTACAAGGATGCCATGCTCATCGGGTCGGCATACACCAAGCTGCTCTATTGCCAGTATGATGGATCAAGAAAAACTTTTTAATTATTATCTCTTCCTCCTTATGTGTCGGCTTTAATCTATCAGTATAGTTACAAATTAGTGTAATTTGACTATGGGAGTTACGTTTTAGTAAAATTGATCAATCTCTGTTTGTAATGCGGTATGAAAGAGGTTGGTTTATTTCAATTTTAAATAAATCCCTCTTCTGTCGGGAACTTCAAACATTAATGAACATTTTCAAATTACAAAATTTTATTGGCTGTTTTGAATGTTTTGTTCATTTTTTGAAGTTTTTGGAATTGTTAATAAATTAAAGTTCATTTTTCAAAAAAATTGAATATTTTGGATTCGTTTGTCATTCAGTGGTTTCGATCTTACTTTAACTTACACTCAGAAGAAAAACAAAAGAATATTATTTTTAATCATCTCCTTTCATGGCAGATACTCTCAATGAATAGATTAATTTTGTCATGAATAAAAGCTGAACCAACAAAAAAAATTACATAAGAAGTTATTTTCCTGTTGAAAAATTAAATAGGAAAAACTAATAATAAAAATTATTCTGTAGGACATAATTGAATTTGCAACTTGAATACCATCAGTATGATTAATAATAAAGACAATATGGGGGGATGTATTGCTGCTCTATTTCAACCATCTTAATCATCTTCATCCTCATTATCTTCATCTTTCCTTTTCATCATCATCATCTTTATTTTCACCAACATTATCATCAATCGTTACATTAATTTCTTCAAAACTGTTTTCCTTATTAACCAACGTCACCATCACCGCCATCATCATCATCAGGAACATCATCCACATCAGGTGATCAGGTTCCTCGCTAAAAATAATTTTCAAGTTTTAATAGAAACCACACCACAGCTCAGTTCTTAACGCTCCATTATACCACACCACACAACACTAGGAAACAATGACATAATAACCACAACACGCCACAACACGCCACAACACGCCACAAAACACCCACCCCAACAATAAGACAAAACTTTACCACAGTACAACGTAACACAACTTTACACAACACAATGTGACACAAAATCCTACAATACAGCATATCACCACACAACTTCGTCACAACATTACACGACACTCCATCACACTTACACGAGATGGAACGGAAAGAGCAGGTATGCAAAGAAGAAGCTGCAATTTTCATTTTTAGGTTCGTTTTTTATCATCCTGCAATCATCATCTTCATCATTTCTATTCATCGACTCTTCATTATGTTCAGTCTTATTAATAAGCAACACACTTTCAACTTCTTGTTAAGTAAAATTTTGGATTATTTCATTTCCTTTCTGTAGAAAATATATTTTAAATTCGATTTTTCAATTGAAAATATTTTGTTTTTTTCAGCAGCAACAATGGAGGAGGTCTGATGTATTGATCCATCGGGGAGCGAGAGAAAAAGAGAGAGCTTTTAATTTTCTATAATTCGATTTGTGAACGCGTATCACAAGCAGTGAACCAACCTTCATCCGAAGCTTGTGCATTACACACTCAAGAACCAACAAAGCAACATTATTTTTTCTCCATTTGAATACTAAAGAAGAAATATTAAAAAAATGTTTTACCCGCAGACGTTGTTAGTGGTTGTCTGTTGGTCGGTCGCTTTGAAGTTTAATATTGCGTGTTACATCTTTCCAAGCGACATCAGAGATCCGTGCCTCGGAAGGAATTGCAGTTTCGGAGCGAAATGTGTGGCCTCCCTCGACGGCATGTCGGCCAGATGTCAGTGTCGCGAGGTTGGTCCACTGCTTGCTTGCGTACGTTCATGTCCCAAATGTTTTTCATTTTCTGAAGTTACAAACATCCATGTCTCAAATGTTTTAAATTGCTTGATTTGTCTCCCCACAAACCAGCAAAATGTTTAATCTGTGAACCTATTCAGCGCTTCTTATTCAACAAGAGTGAAATTATTATAGAATTTTATATGGTGCATAGTTAATGAAGTAATTAGGTAATGTTATATCATTTTACATAATTTAAAAATTATATTTTGTTGTATGAAACCGCCAGCACGTTGTTCTAAATTGGTTTAAAATAACATCAACAACAACGACATTCTTAAAACTCTACCAACAACACTGGTAAAAACAACATCAACAACTAGAATAACAAAAAACATCATCAATTATAACAACAAAAACATAAACAACAACAACAGCAGCAGCACCAAATAACGGCCACACCAACGGTTGCAGGTGTGTTACAACTACGGAGACAGTGAGGGGAGCACGCCGATCTGTGGAAGCGACGGAGTCGACTACGCGAACACGTGCGAGATGGAGAGGACCGCCTGCCGCGACATGAAGGACGTCAAGAAGAAGTTTGACGGCAAATGCGGTCGGTGTCTTCCATACCAAAGTTCTATTCTCCAAACATTTTCCTCAAGAATAAAGTTTCTCAAACTGAAAAATTTTAAAATAAATTAAATTCTATAAAGGTTTTTCAATGGCTAAGTTTTCTAAATATAATTTTTTTGAATTTAAAATAAATTGAAATTGTCCACTGCGTCGGAAAGCCGTACATTTTATAATAAAATTTTTAGAAAATAATTTGTTAACGGATAAAATGTTTTCTAATTTGAAATAAATTAAAATAAAATAAAATAAAAACTCTGATTTCTTCACCACCATGACTAGATCCGTGCAGAGAAATAAAATGTCCAATCAGTCAGGTCTGCAAGTTAGACAGCAAGCGGCAACCCGTATGCAGATGTTTCAATCCCTGTCCCAACAACTACTCACCTGTCTGTGCAAACAACGGCAAAACTTATGTAAACAAATGCTTTATGGATCTCGATGCCTGCAAGCTCTCCAAAAATCTTGTTGTTATTTCCAAAGAGAATTGTTCCTATGGTTTGTTTATTATTATTAATATTATTTTCAATTTTATTTAAATGTTTTTTTTCAAAAATTATCATTTTTATATTTGAAAAGATAATTTTGTCTGTAGAAATCTTTATGTTATCAATGAGACTATTAATTATTTTTTGAAAATATGAAAAAACTTGGGATGAAAATGTAGATAAATTAGTAAAAACAAACGAAATTATAAAAAAATTATTGTCGTTGTTCACTGTTTTATTGAATTTTCATCGCAAACATCCAGGCAACAACAAAACGCAAACTTGTTTGATGTGCCCGCACGGTTGTTCTGAAATTTTTTGTTTTTTCAAAACTCCGCGAAAGTTTATGAGAGGAAAATTGGCTAATTTATATAACAGCGTGTTATTTGTTAGACGAATACTATGTACTGTATACTGTACAATCTCAATAACATTGTCATCATTTATAATGCTAAATCTCTCAAGTTATTTTTCATTGCCAAATAATTTTCATGTGTTTATATATTTTCTTTAAATCTTCATCTTTTTCTGCTTTATTGTACCATCCGTTCAGTTTTCCAAATAAAGTTTTAGGTTTTTTTCCTAAATGGTTTTGAAATGAAAATTATTTATTTAATTATGAATTTTTTCCAAACTTTTTTAAAATTTAAGTACTCTATTGTCCGGGTTTAAAAATTGGCTTATGATGCTAATATACATTCCATTGTTTGGTCACCTCAATTTCTTGGATAGTTATTTTTCATCTATATAAAACCTTTTTACATATATTAAATATTTTTCCAAAGTTATTCTCATGATAGTAAGGCAGCATCTATTGAAATGTAAAATGACCAGACGAGGCTCTAGTTTCAAAATCCAACTTTGTTTGGTCCCTGTTGATAACAAATGAAGAAAATTAATGTAAATAACAAATAATGATAACAAATGTAGGTAACGAACATTTATTATTTTTTTGATTATTTCAACTGCTGATCATTCGGAAGAAAACAGCCTCTGCGACAAGAAAAAGGAATGCGACTATTACGCCGATTGTTACAACACTCCGAAAGGTCTGACGAAATGCATATGCCCTGAATGGTGCGACAAAATCGTGAAGCCGGTCTGTGGTAGCGACGGCCTAACTTACGACAACATTTGCGAGATGAAGAGACGATCGTGTCTCTCGAAACATTGGATAAGATTAGTTGAATATGGAATGTGCAGTAAGTTTTTTTTTTCAATTTTGCTCTGCTGAATCAATCAAATTCTTTACATAACTATATGTTGATACGTTTAGGCAAAGATTCTGAAAACAATTACAGAGATTTAGGTTGGCGCAAACAATAACATATTAGCTTAATTTTGTATAATCAAATGTTAATGAAACTTTATTTTGAAATATTGAACACAATTTTGCAGCAAATGATTCTCCGATGGATTTTCATGAGTCTTGTACGTTATGTCACCGCGTAGATGTTTATTTTAGTTTCCAATGTGTTCAGTTACATTTTACCTGTTCATGCACTTAATTTTTTTTTACATAAATTAAGCACCCGTTTTCTGTTCTGTGGTTGTTTTTAAGAATGTTCATGGATATCTGTTTAACGAATTGGTAGGCAAACCAAATTACGCACTCAGGCACATATAGTTAGATAACCTCTCTCTCTCTCTCTCTCTCTCTCTCTCTCTCTCTCTCTCTCTCTCTTTCTCACACACACACACACACACTCCACACACCACACACACACACATACTACACACGAACATATATGTCAGTTCATTTACCTTATTTACACGTTCTGTTGAAGGTCTCTTAACGAATTACTGCGAGCAGTTTGGTTGTCAACCAGGAGCGGAGTGCGTCGTTGGTGAAGATGGTGTCGAGTGCTTCTGCGCCAATTGTTCATCTCACGTGACCGATGAAGTTAGTTCAGAGTTATTATAATGAGGGCCGGGTTTAAAAGCATGGTGGCCCTTGGCCAACGAAGCGTGTAGGTCTATAAAAAGTTTTCCTCAAGAGTTTTTTGCTTGATTTATTATTATTTCAAATCAGTATTTTAATATAATTCAATAGTAATTTGGACATTTTGTGGAGATCTCTTTTTAATGGAGGTCCCTTTTTAGCGAAGGTCACTTTTTAGTGGAGGTCTCCTTTCTAGCGGAGGCTCTGTACAGTACCCTTTAAATTCAGCCCTGATAATTATATGCTTAAATTATTTTTGTTTCAATTTGTTGTATTGTAACATAATTTATTATAATTAAATTTATTACAGCACCACTAATTATAATACAGTTTATTACACTGCAATCCTACACGAACAAGTAACACAATTGGACCAGGTGTGCGGGACAGATGGGAGGTCGTACAGAAATGTTTGCGAGATGAAAAAGTACTCCTGTGTGAATAAGAAGACTGTTCACGTTGGACATGCGGGGCCGTGTGGTGGGTAGCAAAATACCTTTCCATTTATTTTGTTGTTACTTCTTTAATTGAGATCAAGCGGGGGTTATCATTAAAAGCTCGCACACAATGACGCGAATTTTCATTTAAAAAAATGAAGTCATTATGATTTTGAATTCATGATTATATATTTATTTTCAAAAATATTTATAGGATGTTTAGCGTAAAAAAATGTCTACAAAGCTCGTCATAATTTTCACATTTAAGTTTTGGATAGTTTACCAAATATGCATTGCTTTGATCAACTATGGATGGACAAATTATTATTATCTCAACTTTTTTGTGTCTTAGTAATTTGGATGTTAATAAAGTCACAGCTGAAACACTGATACGATAGGTCAGAACCTGAATTGCAAGCAGAGCAAGTTCGGATGCTGTTCTGATGATGGAAGATTTGAATCTCAAGGTCCCAATGAAGAAGGATGCCCTAGTAAGTTTGACTGTCTTTGAACTAAAATGTAATTTAAACACTTCAAAATATTATTATTGGCGTGATTAACGTCACATTGTTGACTAACAAATTTTTTTACCAGTCTAATTTTTTCGTAAAAAATTATGCTCGTCTCGTTAAATTTTCAGTCCGACCAGGAAAACAAGAAATGATTTAATTTCTCAATTTTTATAACTATCTAAATTTTTTATAACTAAAATTGGTAGATACTCTATAACTCATCCAAATAAAAAATGAAATTAAAATTCCAGTTTTTACTCCGACATGAGAGCAAATTTGAGTTATAACCAAAACTGAATAGTCAAAAGCAGAATATAGAAATCAAACATAGGCAAAAAAGTTTTTTAAACATTTATTTTAACGTTAGTTGAAGTTCGTAATTCAAGGAAACGTTTTGTCCCTTTGGAAAGAGCCCAAGATTCTACAGAGCGAAAGTTATAACTGTTGATTTATGACTGATTCGTAAACCAAAATCATGTTTAGGCAACCCAGAAAATATCATTAACTTTCAGTATGATATTTGAACTCAACGCTGAGCGTTAACGTCAATACATATTTTCATGCGATTAATTTATCATCTGCCATGGGAGCATAAGAGACAAATGGCGTCAATGTTGCTCTTGCATCCAATGAAATGCAAAACTGGAAGAATAGGATAGGACGACTCCAGACTAAAACTTTTCTAAAAGTTTATAACAAATCAGTAAAAAATTTTCATTTTGATAGATGTAAAAATTGGAAAATATAAAGTCAAATATGAACCCAAGTGGAATGGGCTGGCGTCCATACAGTTAGACATTTTCTTGTTTCATGGTTGTCCCAAAAGCTAAATAATGAATTGGATATAAAACCTTCAACTTTTTTGTCTGGATTTCAACCACAATTTTGTAACTATACTAAAATAATATAATTGTATGTTTTAAATATTACTTTATCTAACTCAATTGATAAAATAGGTAAAAATCAAATCGAATTTATAAAGCAAAAAACATTTTTACCCCCATAAATTTAACTAAAACTATAGTGTATATTTCTAGCTAACGTATTTTACTAAGCGTAATTACGGTTGATGTGTATGTAGTGATCAAAATTTTCAATGAATTTCAATAAAATTTTACTCAAAATTAAAACATTTTATTAACACACTTTGGATTTTCATCTTTGGAATCTGTCAAAAATATTTCGTCCAACAATACTGTCAACTTGTTTGTTAAACTACTCCGTCGTGAAACATCAACCGTTCTATTGCCAACCATAAATTTCTGAAAACTCTAACAATAACAGAGCAGTGCCAGTGCAACACGTTCGGATCGGTTGGAGCCCAATGTGGGGCTGCGACCCACGCGTGCTCATGCAAGCCGGGTGTTGGTGGCATCCGGTGTGACAGGTGCGTGCCAACCTACTGGGGGTTCTCAGGCATTCTCGACGCCCAAGATGGCTGCTTACGTTAATTCAAACATTTTTTTTTCTCTTTTTATTTAATTGTTTACAAATCATTAGAAAACTCATCGCAGCAAAAATATGGTCACTTACTTTTTACTGTCTACTTTACTAATTTACTACTGGTATTATTGTTACTATTATTATATATATTACTATTAACTATTATTATTTTTATTATTATAAGTTATTGGTTGTTGTAACTGTTTATTATAAAGCAGAGTTTAGGCAAACATTTCGTGCCCGAAATTGCAGAGTAATTCGTAAAAATTTAAGAGATTTATGTTGCACCAACTTTCAAAAGGTTTTGATTTTATTTAATGCACAACGCAAGCTATCAAGGAAATGTATGGATAACAAAAATTATTAAACATGCTGTTAGTTCTTGAAAAAAAAACTATTGCTCGTTCTAAAATAATTTTACACGAAGCTTGCAAAGAAATGATTAAATAGCAATAGTAAACGTATTATAAATTTTTGAAATAAATATTTCTTACTAAACAACAAAAATTCTCGCCTAAAAATGATTCCACTTAAAAACATGTTAAAAGCATGCAACTGTTCGACATTTGGGTCGCTGAGGACTGATTGCGAACAGTCCACAGGCAAGTGTCTGTGCAAGCCTGGCTACTCAGGTCCGCAGTGCCAGATATGTCCCAATGGAGAACACGTCGCTTCTTACGGATGTTTGAGTAGGATTCAAATTTTTTCTTTGTTTAAATTTTATTTTAACGAAAAATTTTTTAATAAAAATTATCATTGGAAAAATCCACTTATTAATTTAGTTTAATCTGTTTGACGTGCTAATTATAAGACCACGTGAAAAAGAACGGCAAGAGGTGTGTAAATGATTTGAACTGTAAATACGGCGGCAAGTGCAAAAAAGTTGGACAGAACATCGAATGTGTGTGTCCCGCTTCTTGTGTCGAGTCCTCCGTCTCGTCTCTGTCTGCGGTCTGCGCCAGCAACGGCCTCACCTACTCATCTGAATGCCACCTGGCTCAGTTCTCCTGTCGTTCCCAGGTCGACATCACATTGCAACATTACGGACCGTGCGTTAACAACTGTGAGTCTGTAGTTCGTCATTATATAAATCACTTAATTCAGCTTTTCAAAAAGATCCGATTACCAAAAATGTTTAACCACCTTAAGCCGATGCAGGAGGTAGTGTCGGGTTTGACGGGACTTATTATTTGAAATACGTTTCAAAGCTCATGGACGAGTTAGTTGATTTTAACACTCTGAATTCGTAAGGTTTTATTTTTTCGATGCTTTGTAGGTTTGGAGGTTATATATAAATTAAAAGTACAAACTGCAAGAAAACCGATTGAAAATGTATATGAAAATTAAACAACTCAATTGGCAATAACTAGTGTACATTTATAAAAATAATTTAATTAAAAAAATACTAATTTTATGATGCAACTTAATTTTATTTAGTGAAGAACGAAAGCTGTCCAGCATACAAATAGAATTTAGTACTGATTCTCCAAACGGTGTGATATTTTTTGAGGGCGAATCATTTTCGCCGGCATCAAGTTTCATTTTGATTGGAATACGCAGGAGCAAGCTGGTGGTGATGTTTAACTTGGGCAGCAACCGGGCGGATGACCTGCCCCTGATGACCAGTTCTTCCGATGTTTCAGACCAACAATGGCATCTACTTACATTGAGAAGGTTGGTCGTGTGCTTTTTGTGACTCAAAGCAGGTTCAACGAGTGAAAGAGCTCGTATGTGTGATAAACCTTAAAAAACTTTGCTCTAAAAACAGACGTAAAATATATATGAAAATGAAAATCCAGAGATGAGAGACAGATGAAAATGGTGTTGGACTTCGATGAACCGATTGTTGCTTATTCGAGACCAGGCGCCAACTCCTTCCATTCAAGTGGATTTTTCTATTTAGGTTATTTTGAAAACGCTCGTGATTGAGTAACGCCCGCAGTTACCGACGTTGTGTATCGACTTAAACTATGACATTATATTTATTTTACTGGTGATTATTATTAAAATGATTCACAACAATCAACAACTTTATAAAAATAATAAATAAAAACAAACAAACCTGTAACATTTTAACGAAAAACAAACTCCACATGCACATGCAGGTGGTGCAGAGAAGCGAATGAAAGGCTTACCAAGATCCCTCTCGGCCGCGCTGAAGGGCTGCCTCAGAAATGTTCAGATAAACAAGAATGTTATTAATTTACGCGAAGATCGAATCAATGTCGACACTGAGCTGAAAAAATGTCACGACGCTCTGTAGTCACGAGTTGCATGACGCGTAGAGTACACACACATCACAATAAATATACGTATATATTATTTTGTAGATTTTGTGTTTATCAACCATGTTAACATTTATGCGAAACATTTCTACATGGATAAATGACGCATTTTATACAAATATATATTTTTCAATGTTACATACGAGCGCGCGCACACACACACACACACACACAAACAAATGTAACCATCGAACGATGAACGTATCTTAATATAGAATTGAAGAGAATTCAAAAAAATCAACGCGAGTAAGCAGGTAAGAAAGACTTCGTTATTTGGGAACAATGCATAATCCAATGAAGTTTCACACACGTTCGTTCATTCATCAACAGATTTACACATTGATTCTTATTAATGAATTCTCACATTGACTGTCAGCACGTTTCAGATTAGGCCAAGCTTACCGTTATGTTGTTTCTGCTTTTAATGGGAAATGTTCTCATGTATAATAACAATTTATTAATTATTTGTTCAAGGCAAAGTGGTTTCACAAGATTTATACCTCTTAGTGATAAAATGTTTCTCGAACTTTTGTTAATTAGAGAACAACAAATAATATAAAATTGAAACTTTGAATACATTTTTTCCATTTGGGACTTTATTTTATTTTTTCTCTTCAATTTGAGATAATCATTGCAACAATTTCATCTCTCCACCAGCAAATATAGTTGATTATATTACGTCTTTGCCGAATGCCATTGAATCACTCAAAATATTTTTACAAAGTGTTATGTAGTATAATTACAAAACAAAATTTTATAACATCAGACCGAAGTGGAAGACTGAAACTGCAGTTGAAATCTTTTGACGCATTTTCAAAAATATCTAACACTACTTAACCGGGTTCGATTGCAAGCTCAAAATTTAAAGAAAAGTTTAACTACAATGTCAAAAAATATGTGAAGCAATATAATAATGATTAATAAAGATTAACAAAAACTACATTTACTAAAATTAATAAAAAAATGATTGTCCGTATTTATAAAACAACGCATAAAGCAGTGTCACGATGAAGTTAGTAGTAGCAGCAGCTGTTGAATGAGTCGAATGAATGGCGGTCCCATTTTGTCGTGCTACTGATCAAGCAGGCAAGTTCTTCCATTCATTCACTCTCGTCACGAAATCAAATCTAATAATATGCACACAACAAAGTTAGTTCTGTCGATAGATCTTTGTATGTTGATAACATTGTGTGTGTGTGTGTTAGTGTGTGTTTGAGTGTGTGAGTATTTATTCACACATTTGTTTCTAATGTATACCTTAGGTAAATTCATGTTCACATGGTAGTTGGTTGTTTATTTATATTTATAAATATCTTTAAGACATTAATTTCAATAGTCTGAAATTTAACAAAAAATTATCGTAATAATATGCAATAATAAATGACAATAATTTCTATTAAATATATAAATATATATAAATAATATATATATGTATATATATTATTGATGAAAATCGCAGCATGTTAGCGCGTTAGTTAGCTTCCTGTTTAGTTTTTCGATATTTCTAACTGTTGATCTTAAATCGTTCTCTTGGAATTTTTATATCCATTATTAGTGAATAGTTTAGTAACTCT
>NW_008703782.1:4218531-4235601 GCF_000326865.2 Helobdella robusta
TACATTCACTACTGTTAATATTACGTTTACTAGGGTTACTTTTACAATTACGACTACTACAACTACAACACCAACACCAACGCCAACTACTACAACAACAACAACAACTACTACTACACTACTATTAC
The DNA here is from genome assembly GCF_000326865.2 of Helobdella robusta. Lineage (NCBI taxonomy): Eukaryota > Metazoa > Annelida > Clitellata > Rhynchobdellida > Glossiphoniidae > Helobdella > Helobdella robusta. The sequence continues at coordinate 4,218,660 of NW_008703782.1, forward strand.
TACCACTACTACTTCCACTACTACTTCTACTACCACTACTATTAATACTATTACTAATACTAATAATACTACAAATTCTAGTCAGCAAACCAAATCTGCTACTAAAACTTTACAATCATTTAGAAATCAAGGCATACCATACAAAAATGTTTATACGATGATTATTTGCTTTTGATAGGTACCCATAAATATTTAACACTACTGTTGATCATTTAATCTAAAATTTATTACATAACCGGGCGGATGACCTGCCCGTGATGACCAGTTCTTCCGATGTTTCAAACCAACAATGACATCTACTTACAATAAGTTCAATAAAAAGTTTAGCTGATAGTTCTACCAGTTACGAAAGTATTCCGTTTCTTAGGAGTCATTGACGTATTGTTGAAATAAACTGTTTTAGCCATTCCTTAGTGGAGTTAAGGGTGCCAAATTTTTAACATGGTTTTTTTGCCTCATCCAAATGCACCCTCGGGCACAATAGCGTGGCAAGGCATGTACATTGAATAACCTGCATTGGTGTAGAAGTGGGAAATGTGAATTGCCTGCATGTCCCAACTTTGTTGTAGAATGTTCCAATGCCTACAGATCGTGCGACATTTACCAGTTGTTTTACAACAATCAAGAAAAACACACTATCTATCAAGTTGACGTTACGATTCTAAATGTTGCAAATGTTACGAAGGAGGAAAAAAGATTAAAAAAAAGAAGTAAACAAAAAACTGGAATTTGAAGTAAAGCTGAGTGCGCAACTCCCAAACAATGATAGTTCCAGTCTACACCTTGAAATTTTTCCGAAAAAATAAACAAATACTTACAGATCCCTCAAGGGGGTTTGTTAAATTTTGTAGCTAAAAAGTTTGTTTCTTTGATGGAAAGAGATAGAAAGAGAACACACGCACACACCACACACCCACACACACAACACACACACACAAACAAACACACACAAACAAACACACATACACACACACTTCCTCTCATACCTCTCGAAGTGCTGGCTAGCGGTGATTCTGTGCATCGTTAAAAACCATTGCTCGGGTCGGAAATTTCCTTATTATACGCACAAGACTTGCACTACAAATGAATTTGACATTAAAAGAAAAATGATGATAAAGATAGAAACAAATATACAATGTTATAATATTTATCAAATGAAAGCATTTTAGTGCTTACAATTAGTAAACCCCAGTTGTCTTTTATGAGTCTTTGCTTTATAAAAACATCTTCCTGTAACTGTAACCAATTTTACAATTGATGAATTTTTGCTTTATAAAAACACCTTGTAACCAACTTAACAATTGATGAATCTTTGCATCATGAAACACCTTCCTGTAATCATCTTTACAATTGATGATTCTTTGCATTACAAAACACATTCCTGTAACCAACTTTACAAATTAGGAATCTTTGCGTTATAAAACACATTCCTGTAACCAACTTTACAATTGATAAAAACGTTTTAAGAAATAGCTCAATGTAGTTCAACATCTCAACAATTAAGAAATAGTGGTTGATCATTTTATTTGTTCATATAATATTAATGTGCAGCTTTTAAATGGAAAATAAAGGAGTCGATGGGCTTTAAATAATTTCAACTTCATTAATTAAATTCTCTTTAGCGTAGCTTATTGCTTGGCACACACAAACATACACACTCACTTCACTTAAACAAACACATAAGCAAACACAAAGGGTCAATGAATTCCTAATAATTTAAAGTTTTAACATTACTTATATATATATATATATATATATATATATATATATATATATATATATATATATATATATATACATACATATATATATTTATGTGTGTGTGTATGTGTGTGTGTTTAGCATTTAGTTTGTATTTTAATTATTTACTTATTTAATTAACTTTTTATTCATTTAATCATTTGTTTAATAACAAATAACCTATTAACGCACAAAAACAAAAAAAAGAGCCAAACCAAACTGAACATCAAACAGCACAAAAACCAAACAAGCCCAACACTCACTCAATTACGAAATGTAACCATGGGATTTTGTGCGGTTGGTTGTTTGCTATAAATCGTCAGTTACGTCTTTGCGGTTTATTTCAAATAATTTTCACAAGAACATTTTTTATCTGCCTTAAACATTTATTATTTCTTAAATGTTTCCTCACTCATTAATGTTTCGGTCAATTATATATCTACCTTTCTCTCTAACTTTTAAACATTGTTTGAATGGATTGATAATATTAGAAATGTTATTATTCATTTTGATTTAACTATGTCCTTTGTTGTTTTATAATGAAGACTTGTCATGTTTGAAATTCTGATAAACATCACTACTACTACTACTAAAACAACAACAACAACTACTACTACTACTACTACTACTACTACTACAATTACTATTGCTGCAGCTACTACTATATAAACAACAACTACGACAAAAACCACCACCACCACCACTACTACTACTACTACTACTGCTGCTGCTGCTGCTGCTTCTACCACTACAATTACTGCTACCACAATAATTATTATTGCTGCAACTACTTAACATAAACAACAACTACAACAAAAACTACTACTACTACTACTACTGCTACTACTACAAATTAATTTTTAAATTTATTGAAGACATGCAAAATAACATGTTGCTGCCATCGATTCGTTGATTGTGCGGCTGGCGAAAGCTTAAGAGCATGTTTTTTATTGTTATTGCAGTTTGAATTATTACTATTATTATAATTATTTATTATTATTATTATTATTATTACTACCATTAAATGTATAAGTTGCTGAAAGTAAATCATAAAAAAATCTTCAATTGAAATAGCAACAGCAATCAAATGAGAATGTTCAAGCCCACACTCTAAGCTGAAATTAAAAGCCACAAACAAACATATGAAGGAAAGAAAGAAGAGACGAATGAATGAATGAACGAACTAATGAACAAATGAATGAATGAATGAATGAATGAACGAACGAACGAATGAACGAACGAACGAACGAATGAATGAATGAATGGGTAGACAGATGGGTAATTAAAAGAGCAAATGAATGAATGAATAAATGAAACCTGAATGAATGATATCTTAGCGACGAGCAGAATAGCATTTTACGCGGTAAGCACATACTTCATTAATGTGTGGTTTGAAATATACCCACTAAATCAGCTTATTTTTTGCATTATTTAAATGTTAATTAGCTTGAAATGTTTATTTTATAAAACTTCATTTGGTGAACTTTTTGCATCATTATGTATGATGAAAATGATCCTGATTGCCTGATTACCCTGATTGAATTCGAAAAATATAAATATGTTTATTTGTATGTTATACTATATGAACATTTTTTAAACCGATGGGGTAAATATATTTTTATAAAATTATTTTGAAATTTTTGTCTTGCGTTACGGAATTTGAAAATTGTTTAAGCCATCACAAATATTTGGCTTATTTAGTTTCAATTCGTTAAGAAAAATGCCGGCAGGATAATAACAAAAATAAAAATTATGAAAATTATATTAACAAATAATAATAACATTAATCATATTCAAAGTGAACAAAGAGTTAGTTCAAAACCGAACAATAAGAGCTAACCATAAAATTTATCGAAGACGTGACCACGAGAGCAAATAATTGTATGTGTATACCTATACCACACATGTACTGTACATGCATGCCTACAACATACATACATATGCATACAACACACGTACAAAATACATACAACACACATGCAACATACATGTAGGTTCCAGTTATAAGTATGCATGTATATACAACATACATGCATACATACACAATACATACAACATACATACAGCAAACATACAACATACATCCAAAGGACATACAACATACAATACAACATTCATACAACATACATGCAACATTATACACATACATCGTTGAACCTATAAGGAAGGCATCATTGGGCAGTGTGTACTGCACATATTCTCATTGAAATTTTAAACAAAGATTGGTATATTATTTGCACAGCAGTTTTATACATAATTTCTTCAAATATGTCATTCAATATATTTGTTAGAACTTAATGAAAATATTTATAAAAGTTCCATTTTTATAAAAATGAGACGAATGAGAAATATTTCCAATTAGCAAGTTTAGATCTGTGGGATGATTTAACGTCATTTTAACCATCTCAATTAACTTTTAATATTTGCTCATAATATCCTGTTTAATTCACAACTCGAAAATATGCAAGACTTGACTAAATTTCATTTCACACAAAGCATATAGTATACATTTCAGTCTGACAGCAGCAGAAATCAAACATACTCAACTGACTGCTCTGCACACAAACTGCTCGCTTCATTTCTCAATGAAGAGCTTTTGTTGTCACTGGCAAGCTCTACGACAAGTAAGAGTAAGTAAGTTAACCAGAACTGAAGCATTGCTGCTGTGCAGCAGACTAACACATTTCACAAGTGCACATATCACTAGCATCTGCACCTATATTTATTAATGAATACATAAGTATATTCATATTTTCACGTTTAAATAAATATATATATATATATTATTACCAATATATATATATATATATATATATATATATATATATATAACATATATATATACATCATATGTTTATATTATAATATTTATATTTCTACATAGGTTTATATTTCAATATATGTAACAAAAAATTGTTGAATTCAACTTAAACATAATGGTAAACGCGACGCATTGTGAGCTCGAAGCGCAGAGCAGCTAATAATAAAATAAGAAGAACAGTGGCAGCAGTGGAAACACGCAGTAGCTTCTGCACACCGTTGTACGACTGCACGCTTCGCTAACTTCGGCACGCTACAACTTATTACTTTTATAGAGCCTGCGATTTAAATGTGCCAGTCAAGGAATACTTTGAAGAAAGCGTACGATCTTTAAAATTTATAAATGCAGGCAACAAGCAAACAATCTATTTGAAAGCATTATAACTGTTCGGTCCTTCTTGCAATATAATCTCCTGTCTGGTACAGGCGGTTAGACTGAAGCATTGTCTTCTTCATTGAAAGTATTTGCGGTTTAGATATTTGAATAGGCATTTGCTTTGCTAGCGGACATTTGGCCTATGATGGATAAAATTTGCAAGGTAATTATTTTATTTTCATCATCATTTTTATTATTTTTTGATTTATTGAAATGAATAAAACATAAACACATATAGGAGTATTTTTAATATTAATGTTAAATTGTTTTAAATGGATCGATTAAGATTTACGTTAATTGACAAATACTATCTCGAATTTTTACTCTTTAACCTAAACCTATTATTATTACTTATTTTATAGTCTGTCAGATTTCACAGTGTTGGCTTGAAATTTTTTATGTCATTTTTAGTTAAATTTTGAATATTTTCATTTCATTACTGCTGGTTTTCATTTAAGCTCCCTTTGTATTCATTTTTGAATGAATGCAGTATATTTTTGTCAAAATCTCTACCTATAAATAATAATTTGTAAGGAAATTACAATATGTATTGTTAATGTTAATATCTTTTTTGTAATCAAAATAAAAATTTGTGTTTAGAGAGTAATGGTGTTGATTGTAATATGAAACAAGTGGTTTTTTTCATCAATGATTTGATTCAGTTCAACAAAACCTTTTTAAGAAATAATTTGAAATTCTTAGGTTTTAACATTTTTACAAAATTGTTTTCTTCATTTGGCACACTTTTTCACTTGGTTTTTTAATGTAACTTCAGTTTACACGTAAAAACTTCATGTAGACTTGTTCATTTAGATTTTTAATTTTATTCCATTAAACAATGTTTTTCAGAAACGTGTGAAGTTTTTATAGTTAACCAATTATAAAAATGAAATTTTGATTTTTTCAATCTGCCTGAATTAGCTTGAACAAATTCAAACATTCAAACAAAATCAACTACTGTATCTCTCGTATTTTTGAAAAAGTCGGTGAAGCTTTCAATAATCGGCTGATGTGGCTTTGATTGTTGCTTCTTCCCAGGAGAGAAACTATTTGCTCATGTATCTTGAAGGGTGTGGCATTTATGATTTGTTCCATTGATCCATACCTAATGTGGTCATTAATTGTTTGTTTTGGCGTCTTATTTAAGGCTGTACCATCTACACCCCGCCTGGTGCATACACATTACGTATGCCCACGCACTTAGCAGATTAGGTTTAGGATATTCATTTTTCATCCATCGTTCGACTAAAGTGATTCTTGGAGTTGTTTTGAACGTTTGCGTGGTTTCGTGTTTGATCCCTATCTATGTACTGTGTATTCTAAATAAATTTGCAGGAAGTGTTTCCAATAGCTACGCTTTCTTTTTTTTGCTATTCAATAAAAATAAATCTATGGACATGAATAAGCGTAAAATTTGTGGTATTTCTAGTCCATTTACAGTAAACATTTAATGTAATTTAATTTTTTCTGATTTTTATTAACTGTTTTTATTTAAAATAATTTTTATTGGTTGAAATTAATGAATTAATTTTTTTATTAATATATTTACATCTTTTATTAATTGATTTGATTTTTTTCTCCTATCATTTTATTCTTCTGGATCTTAATTTATTTATTTTTTTATTAATTACTTCATTGATTTCGAGTTTCTGACATTTTGAAGAATCTTTATTGCCCCATAGTTATCAGTGCATGTTCTCGCTATTGCTGGTCTTTTTCTCTTATGGGTATTTGTGATTTTTTGCGCATACCAGTATCATTACGCGCATATGTCGATAGATGGATGGGTGAATGGATAGATAAATAGATACATCGGTGTGTTTTGAAAGATAGATAGATATATCGGTGTGTGTTGATAGATAGATGATAGATACATCGGTGTGTGTTGGTAGATAGATGATAGATACTTCGTTGTGTGTTGATATATCGATAGCAGCTATTAATGAATGTTGAAAAATACGTAATTACTATGTATGTATATATTTGAAGACATGTGTTCTACATGTTTTATTCCCGTAAAATTCGTACATATAATTTACATGAATGAATGTAACAGTTCGGCAAAAACTATCAAAACAAGTTTTTATTATTACATTTTTTCATCTATTAAATTATAAATATTGTTACAAAATCGCAAAATTTGATGCTGGCAGATTTAAGTTTGGTTTTGAAAACAATTTTGTCATAAGTCTGCTTTGTTAGCCAGTATTTGTTGCTCATAACGCATGAGCTATATTTCTTATTCTTATATCCACATACTCTGCACTATTTAACATACACTGAACTCCGCGAAGCAAATAAGCTAACTTTTGTTAAGAAAGCTTGTTGTCAAAATCTCTATCAATTTAATTAAAATTTGTTGGAATCGTCTTAGGCAAAAGTTTGAAAAGAGATAAAAAAAATCATTAATAATCTAAATAGGACATGGTCTATGCAAAATTTGCTTATAAATTGACTACCACTTCTTAAACCTTTAGAATGAAACCAGTGGCGGATCAAGGGATTTGCGGTGGAGATGATTTCAAAATTCAAAAGTTGATGATCTTTTTTTCGTTTTTCTCCCTTTCGTTAGAGGAATGATTGTCGAAATTCTTAAGCAAATAACCACCTTTTGCTAATCTCCGTTTACATTATAGCCATATTTTACAGGGAATTTTAAAAATGTTGTCCTCTTTCATGGTCAGGGTCAGGTGCTTGGAGGATGGATCTTCCAGCTAAGTGTAATGTTTCTTAACGATCGCTGTCAAGAATTGTATTGCGTTGCTTTGTAGACTTGTGGAGTGCTTCTAATGAGTTATCTTCAGCGGCTCTAAGAAGAATATTACGACAAACACATTACACAAATGCAATTAAATTTTGTGTTAATACTACAACAACTACAGATAATAATAATAATATTTTTTGTTAGAATTAATAATAATACCAATAATAACGATAAAATTGCTGCTGGTTATATAAATATATATAAATAAATATATATATACCAACATATTTTTTATCTCTTGCTGTTTAATTATTAATAGAAAGCTAGCGTGCATTATCAAATGTAAAAGCGAACGTGTTAATGTTTCATAACATTTAGCACTTACACACACTACGCGAAATTTTAATCAGCTCATTGAAAATTTTGTCTTCAATTACGACTATTGAAAAGAATATATATATGCACGTGTATGTGTGTGTTTGTTTTTGGTGTGTGTACCTATGTATGTGTTTGGTGTGTATGTATGTGTGTGTTTGTGTGTGTGTGTGCATGTGTGTGTGCGCGATATTCCGCTGTTTAGCAGCAGGATAAGCACTGAAAATGCAATGCATTATATTTATTGAGCAAAAATAATTTGTTGAAGGATATGTAATCGATTAAAATCGTGAAATAGAAAATTTAATATTTTTGAAGAATATATATTAATTCCTATAAAAATGCTAAATATTTCAACAAACTGCATTATTTAAGAAGTTAACAATGAACCACAGAACTAGGAAATTTTTAATTAATTTTCATCTAATTACCATTCCTAGCAAATAGTAATACTAAATTACAAGCTAAAGTCATTTGTCATTGCAACAAATTCAAAATTCATATATAATGTCATCCCTTCAGAAGTAGAAAAAATTTTTTCCAGAGATAAAATCAATAATCTAATATCATCCCTTCAGGAAATACAAATTTTTAATAGAATTTAAAAATAATTTCTCAATAGTTTTAAAACAACAAAACGCATTCATAGAAAAGGAACAAGGGGCGTAAAGATAACCAGTTGTGCTGAAACGCCGTTAAACTGCACAAACAAACAAACATCATATATACAGTTTTTACAGGCTACCTAAAAACAACAAGACGAAAATTAGTTATAAAATTTATACATATTAAAGCTATAAATTTGTGAAATTAGAAATTCTAAACAATTTCAAGAGATTAATAAAGCACTGGTCCATCTTAAGAAAGCTTTTTGTTTAAAAAGATCAAAACTGAATTTTGTACACAACTTTAACATTCTTAATAATTTATACATATTTGTTATGTACATGTGCATGGCACCACCGAAAAATTTACTGGAAAGGTGAAGGCTTGGTATAAGTTGAATTTGCAGCCATCATCATCCTTCATTAAAACCAAACTTTGTCACGATTATCGTTAAGAAGAAAATTAAACTGAACGTTATGAAAATTCGATGAATCCTATGAGATTCTATGCAGTTAGAGATTGTAGATTGTTTAAACCAATATTTCCGACAAAAATTACTTGAAATTGTTTGGCATAGAAGAGTAATCAATCAATTGCGTAAAAACTTGAGCAGGCCACCTCTACCTACCCCATTCAATGTAAGGCCAAAAATAGAGCATGACGAATTTGAATGAGATGATTATCGTTTCTCGCATCAAGTTTTGTTCCGTTTTAAATTATTTTACGTCGCTTGTGTCCTCCTAACTTCATTTCTTCTTTGTTGCTCTTTAGTTTTTTTAAAGTACATGACATGTTGTTTAAGAAAGTAAGAAAGGAAGACAACCATCCATCCAACTGTCTTAAACCTAATCGTTTCGGACGATGCATACGCAGCACGGTTTTAATCTGTAGCCGTCTGATACAACACAAATTTAAGCTGACTAAACACGATTTTTAAAGCGCACGTATTTTCTTTATTTCAGCAGTTTTGTGAAAATGTTTCTAAATATTATAGATTTATAAATACATCCATTTTGTTACTAATATCAATAATTTTCATTTTCAACTCAAAATTTCATAACATACAACAAAATGATAAATTGTTAACCAGATAAAACTGTTTTATTTGAAGGTTCTCAACATGAGACATTTGCAAACTTACTTCCTTGTTTTCTTGGTTTCTCATATACCTCATGTTCACAGTCAAAGTATGTAATAAAACAGAACCACGAGCAAAATGAGTCTTTTATTGAATTTGACAATTTTCCACTCCAGATTGCCCATCATCATTTGATCAAGGGAGCACGACAATATCGAAAGGAGCCACCTCCACAAATGATGCAACGAAAGTTGCTTGTGAAGCCACCTGCAGAAAAGATACAACATGCCTTTCCTACCAAATTGATTCGAACTCTGACAGGGCAGCTTACTGCTGGTTACAAAGGAACACCAGTGCATTTGATACATCAAATCTTTATTTAGCAAACAACATTGTTGAATATAAAAAAAGTGTCGATTGTTCAAGTTGGCATTTACATTTTTGAAAATAAGTTGTCCTAAAATGTTTTTATTGATTGTCTAATGCACGCTCATATTCAATTATTCACATGTTTCAAATATTCTGTTGACTTAAAATTTTAAAGATTTTACTGACTGTCTCATTGTGGTAATATATAATAAATGAAATGTAATAAAATATTATTTAACCTTAGTAGTGAGCGTTAATAAATTACTAAATTTTCAAAAAAATTTCCAATGCAGCTTGCACATTCACGTACGTTCAGCAAATAGGAATAACTTCTCTGGGAGCACAATCATATCCAGCTCTGACGACAGAGAATCAGTGCAAAGAAAACTGCAACTCCCTTCCAACCTGCTACTCTTATCAAATTAACTCCAACTTTGGAAACCCCTTATGTTGGATCCAACAGAAACAGTTCACCAGCAGTGATACATATTCTCAACCCGGCGTCACTGAGTACAAAAAGACTTATTCTTGCTTGCTCAAATCAGGTGAATATTTATTAGATGTTTATTTGTAGTGCAAATGCGGTAAATAAATATTTGTTTGATTAACAGATTGTGATCCTACTTTCAATGCTCCCGTTCCAACGAATGTTTCAATTGGGGCAGTATCGAAACAAGGCCTGTCAGAAATTGAATGTAGAGCATTGTGCCTCAACGATTACAACTGCGCCTCGTATCAAATTGACTTGAATTCCAACTCACCTTTATGTTGGATTCAATATGATATCACTAAGTTTTCTGGTTCCAATTTTTATCTTCGAGCCCAAGTCACAGAGTATTTTAAAAATACAACATATTGTTATTTTCCAACAGAAGCTCCAGTTATAAGTAAGTTTCAAAATGAAGGCAGTTCAATAATTGTAAAAGAATAAATATCGAAATATTTAAAACCACCAGGCACAACTTCCTGCCCACTTGGTTTCTCCGAAAAGCCCTACGCGAACGCCTCTCTTTTAGCAACACCCAACGCAACCTTGAACACCAATGCATCTTGCAGACAAGCTTGTCTTCAAGATACGAAATGTGCCTCTTATCAGATCAACACGGCTCCTGGTGAAGCATTTTGCTGGTTGCAGTTTGACGAGAAAAATTTAGAAGCCGCTAATACGTACACGAGACCAAACGTTGTAGAATTTGTGAAAGTGTCTATTTGTACAACAACCGCTCAAACAACCACCATCACACGTTAGCATTAATTGTAGGCGACAGCCAATTAATATATGTAATATAATATATAAAACATTTACCAGGATGTCCGCTCTTTTACACCAAATACCCGGACAATCAAGCTTCATATGGGGCTCAAGCACAGGCTAGTTTAATAACAAGTCAATCCTGTGCTGATGGGTGTACAGCCGATCCAACCTGTCTTTCTTACCAAATAAGCACAAAACCTGGAGACTTTCTATGTTACTTTCAAAAAAACAGCAACAACTTGTTAGTTCAATACCAGAACGACAGAGTTGCTGAATATTATAAGAATTTCACGTGCATAACGGGTAAAATATTCTGTCTGAAAATTTAAAAAAAAATTCATATGAGAACGTTTAATTTCAGATTGTGATTATTACTACACGGCAAAGACACCAAATGCAGCTTCGGCGAATGCAGTTCGACAAGCGCAAACGAGCCTCACAACATGTCAGTCTGCCTGCACAATCACACCAAACTGTTATGCATTCCAATTCAATGACTTAGATAAGAGTTGTTGGTTTCAGCTTGATGCTTCAAAGGTCAATGACAATTATAACAATCCATCTGTCACTGAGTACGTTAGGAGAGTTGTATGTGGAGCAGACAGGACGTCGACATCCACCGTAGCAACTACGACTGGTAACTAATTGAAAATTTAGTTACTGCTGCATAATATTTTAATATCGCAGTAATGATTAACATCACCGTAACGATGAAATAAGTAAAAAAGCAAACAGTTTTGGTTATCATCTAAAACTTGCTAATTACAATAACTTTTTATAAAATAGAAATTGTTAACTTTGTATTATCTAAGTACATTTGAATTTATAATTAAATAGAATATGTTTAGCACAATTTGAAACTTCTTACCAGCAACTCAGTGTGAAAAAACCTTCGAAATAAGCAACGGTGTTGGGGTGTCGATTGGCGCCGAAATACAGTCGACATCAAGCCCGGAAGCCTGCAAAGCTGGATGTTTGCTGCTGACAAATTGTTATTCATATCAAATTGAAACTACCAGCACCTCAATTTTTTGCTGGTATCAAAAAAATAATGACTCTCTACAAAACAAATACACAAGAACGAACGTTATTGAATACACGAAAGTATGCAAGTCCACAACCAGTAAGATGAAACATTTTATCTATACTAAACTTTTTTACCTCTTTTATTTTAAAGCAGAAAATTGAAAATTTAAATTACATTAATCTAAAATAAAAAACTTTCATAAAACTTAAAACTCCGACTTTGATGCAAAACTGTGATGAATGGTAGAGGTAGAATTGTATTGAGGAATGCAACAATTCTTTCCTTTATTTTTACTGGCGTTTAATACAACCGTCGCTTTTATTTATGTTGTCAAAAAGCCAAATAACCGTTATTACGCAGGCCGCTATTTTAGTAGCCAAGAAAATCAATATTTATTAGGACAGCACTAACAAGCATTTATTAACTATTTGAAGTTGCGTCAAACTGCACCGTGGATTACTCGGCTGGATCGCCTGCATCAGTTTCAATAAACGCCCAAAGACAAACTTATACAACGGTTGATTTGTGCAAAGCTGCCTGCACTCTCGATGGCTCATGTTTGTCCTACCAGATCGATACAAGTTCATCTTCATTGATTTGCTGGTTTCAAAAAACTGCAGCAGAATTAAATAATAAGTACACAAGACCGAATGTAACCGAGTACACAAAATTCTGTTCAAACGGTAGGCATTGGTTATTTGCTAATTCTAAATAATGTACTCAAAGAAAGATATTTTTTCAGTAGTGCCATGCGTTCCAACTTACGTCGTGAACACAACTGGTTTTGCCTCAATAAACGCTCTGCAACAATCGCAAACAAACGCTGTGGACTGCAGAAACGCATGTAGCAGTGACGCCACTTGTTTATCCTACCAGATTGAAACAACATCTACGATCGCTATTATTTGTTGGTTCCAAAAGAGTTCTTCAGAGTTGTCGAGGATCTACTCGAGACCAGGCGTCACAGAATACACAAAAATATGTCAAACAAGTACAAGCTCGGTGACTACTACTACAGGTAAACTTAAAATTATAATGCGAACTCATAAGGAAAGCCTAATGTGTGTCAATGTCCATTTAGTGCACAATGTTTATCATTGAGTTTTAAAAATTTAAGTCAGGTTAGCTACAATGTTAAAAATTTTGTAAATATTAGAATAATTATTTTACAGATATCGTTTAAATCCGATCAAAAACATGGAACTATTTAGGTAAAAAATAAAAGTCAAATACCAGAGATGTAAATATGAAATGCATAGTTGGCAGATTAATAAAAATTCTTCGACAAGAACTGAAAAGAACTGAATATTTAAATTAATCGTTGGATTAACTTTATTATAGCAGAAAAATAATCAAAGTGAACAAAACTTAAAATTAAAATATTTTAGCTTTTCTCCCTTTTTTCTAGCTCATTAACACGCAAAATTCTAATAAAAAATTTTATTTGTTTGCTCATATAAAAAAAATAAATAGAATAACATTGTTTCATTGTTTTTTTCAGACAATTAAATAAATTTGGTTTCATTCTTTCAGTTTCACCGCCGTGTTCATCAACCGAGTACAACACCACTGGCAGTGGGTTAGCTTCGATCGGCGCTGTACAACAACAAACAACAGATGCAACTGTTTGCAGAGCTCAGTGCACACTGGATGCTACTTGTGTGTCCTATCAAATAGAAACCTCAGGAACGTCAATCATCTGCTGGTTCCAGAGAAGCTCAGCAAACCTTCAAAATAGATACAGCAGACCAAACGTCATCGAATACATTAAATATTGCGCCAACCCGACCACCTCTGTTTCAACAAGTACGTCGCAGTTGAGAATAATATTTCGTGCAAAATAATATAATTTTCCATAATTTAAATTTTTTATCAAAAATTATAATAAATGAACAGGTCGACTTTTTCACCCATACCTTTTACTCGCTATTTTATTTTTCTTTTATTCGGCAAAGTAGCAGTACGTCTTTAACGACTAAAATGTGTTTTGTGAATTATCTAAAAAAACACTTCGTTTGCAATATTGCCTACTAAGCAAACAAACGCACTAAGTTGATGTCCCTACTCGAGCTGCTGGTAAGTCCCGAAAAGGTCGAAACACATCTAGCCTGAAACAAACGCGTCTGGTTGTGTATTCACGATAGTGCAGCTTTGGTCGTAGTTGGAGGGGGTGTACGTTATATACTCGTACTGGCCGACTATTTTTGACGGTATCTATTGTATATACTGTATAGTATATAGCATCATATATATTGTTATAACCGCGGGAATGATAGAATAGCGCTGTATAACTTGTTATTTGATTGTTATTTTTCTATGCCATATTTTTAATCTTTGGAAAGGTTGTAAAATTGCGTCTCTGCTAAATTTGACTAGAAACATGTCTTCCAAAGTTCAATGGTAAAGATTGAAGTAGAAGTTGGGGTGCGTAGCGAAGTCGTAAATGTGATTTATTTAGTTAATTGGATTAATTTATTGTTTCTATTATTGCTGGTATTCAAATGAACGTTCAACAAAATTTATCGCGGACGGGCAAATGCTGCACCTTAGTTTGATGAAAAGTCCTGACGTGCAAAGCAATTTTGTAGTTAAATAAATAAAATATACTTGAAATGCCCTACGAGAAAACTGGGCTTCGAGAAAACTGGATGCTTTCTTTAGAGATTAAAAATACAATTTTTTCTGAGAAGCGTACTCGATATTGGAACAACATGGTAAACCGTAACAAGAATCCTAAAAATTTCTGGTATATTGCTAACAAGATATTGTGTAAAAACTCAAAAAACACTTTTTCTCATGGATGATGACAATGCAGTAACCGCTGGCAAAATTTTGCAGTATTTTGAGGATAAAATTGCAGGGATAATAAAATCTACCGGTGAAAATTTTCAATTACAGACATTGAAGTTTTTAAAATAAATGATTGCATGTTTGCCTCTTTTCTGCTGATTACTAAATTCAATTGAAAAATGTCATACTAAAACCTCTACATATATTTTGAAAAAATATTTGGATTCATTAATATGTTTCCTGACGAGTTTCATTAATTTGTGTTTACATGTTGGTAAATTTCCATTAAACTGCAAACAGACAATTATTCAAACAATTTTGTAAAAAGATTATTCAGATACTAATGTTGTGAACAATTATAGGCCAATATTGAATCTTTTTTTTGTCTCAAAGGTTAAGGTTATAGAGTGTGTGGTTGTATATTGCCTAATGAAGCATCTAGCGATAAAAAACCTGACGCCAAGTAATCAATCGGCGTATAGTTGTTACAATTCAACTGAAGCTGCACTGCTACATGTTTCATCAAACCAATTTGCGGCTTTAGGTGATTGGAAGATATTGATACTGTCCTTACTTGATATGTCTTCTACATTTGAATGTGCAGTCTTTTGAAAATAGTATCAGAAGCAGCTCTCACATAGTTTGAATCATATTTAACGGATCGAATCAAGTTTTGTTCAACAATGTGTTATCGATTGTAAAATGGGTAACGACAAGCGTACCTCAGGAATCAGTATTGGGACCAGTTTTGTTTTTATTGTACTCATCAGACATAACTAAAATAATTAACTTTTAGGATGGATTCGTTGGCCATGCGTACGCTGATGATATACAGGTAATTGTTGATAAATCATTTCAATCTGAATCATTTCAAAACGATAAGCTTGTTTAATACTTGATCGAAATTGAATGTTGGATGTCGAACAATTTCTAGAAAATGAATAGAAACAAAATCCAGATGCTCTCTGTGGGTACATGGCAGCAGTTATCAAAATTTAAAGTAAACTCTGTCAGTTTTGGTGATGTTGAGGTACCATTCGTTTCAGCAGCCTTAATTTTGGGTGTATGGCTAGACTGCGGTATTTCGATAAAGGAACAAAAGAAATTGTTGTCAATTGCAAGTATGATTCACAAAAAGCAGTGGTTTGAACATGTGACTCCAATCTTGAACGAGCTTCTTCTTTTTTCTTTCTCGTGTCTTATCCTTTCAGGACATTGGTGACCATCGACCATTACAAAACCCGATCGTTTAACACTTTGTAATAGTTCAAATGTGGTGATATTCAACAAGTGACACAAGGACTTCACGAGTGTGATTCGTTGTTGACCCCGATCTCTTTTCCCTGCAATCTTTACAGTAGTTGTTAGGTTTAACTGCTCCCGTCTGATTATCTGTAGTAATTTCCTCTTTTCATAACCGGACTGTTTTAATACATCCTCATTTGAAGCATGTGAGGTCTAACTAATTTTCATAATTCTTTTCAAAAACCATATCCCAGGAGCGTTAATCTTTTTTTCCATTTTTCTAGAAATTGTCCAAGACTCAGAGCCATAAGTTAGCACAGAAAAAATGTAACATCCTAACAGTTTAAATTTTGTTGATATTCTGATTTTACTGTTAGCGAGGGTGTTTTTCATTTTAGAATATGCATCTTTCGCCATAGCTATCCTTCATTGATATCCACATCACAATATTTACAATGTATACATATATATATATATATATATATATATATATATATATATATATTTATATACACACATATATATATATATATATATGTGTGTGTGTGTGCTGACAA
>NW_008703782.1:4235651-4244955 GCF_000326865.2 Helobdella robusta
TATATATTTATATATATTATTATTATTAAATGAAAATTTATAAATTGCTTTTTAATAAAATCTCAAAAGCGCCTACAATAAGTGCAAGAAAAAATAAATAAGACAAAAGAAAGTTGATTGTCATTCAGTAAAATGTCAGAACACATATTTAACACAAAATCAATAAATAAATAGATGACCAAAAAGAAGTAATACTAATTCAAATGACGATTTTTAGGATTTATCCACACAAGTTACTAGTTATGTAAAAAAATTCAACGCAATAATCAACAAGCCTCACAACGAATTATTAACCGACACAAGAATTAAAACAACCTAACGATAGTACCGACTAATAAAGAACATAAAAAATAAAAAAAAAACAAAAAAAAAATTATTCAACATCACCGGTCCAGCAACAGCAAAATTTCTTTTACCAGTCACCAAACGGGTTTGAGGAACGTCCAGCAAATTCCTATTTTTGGAATTCAATCCTGGATAACCAGACGTTGAATCACGTTTAGTCAATCTACCGACCAAGTACGGAGGAGCACGCCCATTTAAAACTTTGAACATCAAAACAGCAATCTTGTAAATAATTCTCTTTCAATCGGAAGCCAGTGCAGATCCCGTAAAATCGGCGTCACATGATCAGATCTAAAACCTCCGACAACTAGATTGGCCATGCGATTTTGAATTGACTGTAGTTTGGAGATTTCCAACATGGAGACACCGTAAAAAAGCTGTTGCAATAGTCCAGCCTCGAGTGAATAAACGCGTGAGCCAAACTCTTCAGGGTAATCTCATTAAGTGAATTTTTTATAGCCCTCATCATGCGAAGTTGTCGATGACATTCACCAGTTAGCCACTTTATGTGGCACTCCATTGTCATATTACTATCGAATACAACACCAAGATTACGAGCAACTTGACATAATTCAATCTTACTGTTGTTAATCTCAATCGAAGTGAAATTTAATTTGTACATTTGCTGCCACGTACCAATTGGCAATAACTGGTGCTTGATCATCCAAGAATCAATCGCCTCCATGCACCGACCAAATCTATCAACAAGAGCTTGAAATGAAGTAGCTAGACCACTGACAATGATTTGTATGTCATCTGCAAACCCATGATGCTTGAACCTGAATGAATAAATGATGTCGAAAACGTCAGCAGTATATATATAATCTTAGCCTTCACATACTTACAAACAAGCAAAAAGCGTTCTTAAACTTTGGTTTAAATTTACAAACATATTAACGCCAAACATTCGGTAGAATTTATAGAATATTGTAAATATATATATATATATATATATATATATATATATATATATATATGTGCAGTAATATATAAATATATATAAATATTAAAAGAGAAATTTACATAATACAAAAATAATTAAAAATTTTATTTGTTTGCTCATATAAAAAAAAAAATAAATAGAATAACATTGTTTCATTGTTTTTTTCAGACAATTAAATAAATTTGGTTTCATTCTTTCAGTTTCACCGCCGTGTTCATCAACCGAGTACAACACCACTGGCAGTGGGTTAGCTTCGATCGGCGCTGTACAACAACAAACAACAGATGCAACTGTTTGCAGAGCTCAGTGCACACTGGATGCTACTTGTGTGTCCTATCAAATAGAAACCTCAGGAACGTCAATCATCTGCTGGTTCCAGAGAAGCTCAGCAAACCTTCAAAATAGATACAGCAGACCAAACGTCATCGAATACATTAAATATTGCGCCAACCCGACCACCTCTGTTTCAACAAGTACGTCGCAGTTGAGAATAATATTTCGTGCAAAATAATATAATTTTCCATAATTTAAATTTTTTATCAAAAATTATAATAAATGAACAGGTCGACTTTTTCACCCATACCTTTTACTCGCTATTTTATTTTTCTTTTATTCGGCAAAGTAGCAGTACGTCTTTAACGACTAAAATGTGTTTTGTGAATTATCTAAAAAAACACTTCGTTTGCAATATTGCCTACTAAGCAAACAAACGCACTAAGTTGATGTCCCTACTCGAGCTGCTGGTAAGTCCCGAAAAGGTCGAAACACATCTAGCCTGAAACAAACGCGTCTGGTTGTGTATTCACGATAGTGCAGCTTTGGTCGTAGTTGGAGGGGGTGTACGTTATATACTCGTACTGGCCGACTATTTTTGACGGTATCTATTGTATATACTGTATAGTATATAGCATCATATATATTGTTATAACCGCGGGAATGATAGAATAGCGCTGTATAACTTGTTATTTGATTGTTATTTTTCTATGCCATATTTTTAATCTTTGGAAAGGTTGTAAAATTGCGTCTCTGCTAAATTTGACTAGAAACATGTCTTCCAAAGTTCAATGGTAAAGATTGAAGTAGAAGTTGGGGTGCGTAGCGAAGTCGTAAATGTGATTTATTTAGTTAATTGGATTAATTTATTGTTTCTATTATTGCTGGTATTCAAATGAACGTTCAACAAAGTTTGCGTTTGAAAAAGTTGTGTTCATCCTACGGATAAACAAACTCTGGAAACTACAACACGGTGTTGGAGATATAGAGATTATTGAAATTATAACATCGGTGTTGGTAATTACGAGGCCAAAGAGTTACAACAATATAATATATATACTTAGGCTCTGAAGATGGCATTTCTGCTGAAGCTGCGCTGTTAGCCATGTTACAATGAATAAATAGGAGTTGCAAAAACGACATTGTCTTGAGTCTTTCGGCAAGAAACTACTTAACTCCAAATTGCTAGCAATTTTCAACACCGTTTGCACCAATAAAAACCTTTTTTCTAATTATATATAAATAGGGTTAAAAAATATAATAAGTAATAAAACTTTAAATGGTGTTGTTGGATCAAAGGAGAAAAAAACCAACATGATCGTTTTTTGCTTGAAAGAGGGAGAAACTGATAAAACCAGAATAGAGAAAATAGTTAAACACTTGATAGGTGGGGCATGTGAGTAAAAAACGTGATAAAAATTTCTCGTCTTGGAAAAAAAAGTTACAACTTAACACGTCCGATTTGGATTAAGTTTGATAAGGCTCGATGTAAGGAATTTGTTATTAGAAATAGTTACTGACTAAAATTTATTGGTGATAATTTTCTTGGCATTGGTCTGAACCATGATCTTACATGTGAACAAAGGAATTAGTTAAAACAGCTCGCCAATAATGCGAAAAAATTTGAATCAGAGGATAAAGATGGTTTTTTTATACCGAGTGAGAGAGAAAATTGTAAGTTGGAAAGTGGTACGTTTTTCCGTAAGAAATCAACAAATTTAATTAATGGACTTGTTGACATTGTGTGGAAAAGTTATTTAAAGTTTAAAATGTGGATTTGGACAAATTTAAACATGTTAATGTAAATTGTAAAAGAATATAGAAAGATGGCAAAAATGGATTTGCCGAATGTCAGGTCTATTAATAATAAAGTTGGTTATATTTATGAATTGATTTTTGTGGGTCTTGACATATTTGTTCTTTGTGAAACATGGCATGGATTATAGGGTAACATTATTATTAACTTAGTTATGCCTTCTGGTTTCTAATTTGTGGATTTTGTCAGATTATATGGTCCGGGTCATGTTGGATTAGTGATTTATTTTTGAAAGGAATACAAACAGAAAAAATCTTCTTTTGCATACAAAGTTTGAAACTGTCGCCATCAGACTAAAAATTGGAAATGATCAGTTTTGTTTAGTTGGAATCTACATACCTGGCTCAGATCAGATATCTGCATTATTATTTGAAGATTTAATTACTGCGTTGGAGTTTATTACAATCTCGAATGCACTAGTTGTGCTTATGTGTAAATTCAATATTCACATAGAGAGAGGCAATTGTCCTTTTGCTCTGCGATTGTTTGAGACACTTGAAACATTTCAACTGATAAATCATGTTTCAACTGGTGAATATAGTCAATTAACAAACGCTTTTCTCGAGAGGCACGCTGGATTTAGTGATTAGTTTGCATAACCAGCAACGAAAACAAAGAAGTAATAAAAACTAGCATTGTAAATAGTGACAAAGAAGAATATGATACTATCGATGAAGAAAAGGAGACCAAAGAAGATGACCAGCTAATAAAGAAACCTGACACTTAATTTCCATCTAAGTTCACTTTGACAAAGTCAATCTCCATCTAAATTCATTTTGACAAAGTCAATATTTCCCTATATAAACCGCAGAAAGCACTGATGATGATTCATTCGGAATCGAAATATGGCCTTATTTGCAGCATGAATTCGGAAAATAAGTTTATTTTGAGTTTTAATAAACTAAACGTTCACCAAAAAATTTAGTGATAAAAATTGAAAAAACGAACTACAAACATATTAACGCCAAACATTCGGTATAATTTATAAAATATTATATATATATATATATATATATATATATATATATATATATAGAATAACATTGTTTCATTGTTTTTTTCAGATAATTAAATAAATTTGGTTTCATTCTTTCAGTTTCACCGCCGTGTTCATCAACCGAGTACAACACCACTGGCAGTGGGTTAGCTTCGATCGGCGCTGTACAACAACAAACAACAGATGCAACTGTTTGCAGAGCTCAGTGCACACTGGATGCTACTTGTGTGTCCTATCAAATAGAAACCTCAGGAACGTCAATCATCTGCTGGTTCCAGAGAAGCTCAGCAAACCTTCAAAATAGATACAGCAGACCAAACGTCATCGAATACATTAAATATTGCGCCAACCCAACCACCTCTGTTTCAACAAGTACGTTCCAGTATTAACCAAATTTTAGATTGTCTTAGCATTTTTTTTATAGTTTTGGATTTGTTCACAACTCATCTTAACTCATCTTAAGTGCAGTTGTGGTTTATATAGCTATATAAACCAAAACAAAACTGAATCTAACTTCCCAACCAACCCAGCCGTCCATCCTCTCGAGGTCAGTAAATGGGTAGACGACGTAAGTTGTCGCTTGTTGGCCGGCGAGAGAGATGGCTCAGTGGTTCAAATGCGAGCGGAGTCTAACATCTCACTGGCTATCATATACGCTGAGTATATGATGCGGTGCTTGCGCGTGCACATAAATACATGTGTACGTCGTTTGAAAAGGATAAACAGCCTTTTTGGCTATGATGGCTGCTTCAAATCAATGAATGAAGAACATAAAGATATCAATTGATAATATATATGTAACATTGTGGGTGGTTCTGCGTATGTCAGAGCTGCATTAATAATAAAAAATACTATTTTTTGTTGTAAAGTTGACTGTACTGATTGCTTCTAATTTCAGGATTAGAATAATATATAATTTGTTGTTAAAATATCTGAATTATTGATAATTTGTTGATAAATTAGTTTATTTAAATTTAGTTGACGCGTTGTTTTAACGCGTGGTTTTGTTCAGCTGAATTCTCAAGTGGCTTTGTTCTGGTATAGTAAAAAACATATTTTTACTAGTAAAAAAATAAAGTATTTTTCACCTGTGCGTTATGAAAACACGTCAAAACTAGAAAGAAGTTGTATGACAGCTGAAATGACTTCAACGTTTTCAATGCCAGTGCTTGTTTGATGGTATACTTGTCCGATGAAGTATATTATGTTAAATGGCTATGAGACAAATGTATAAAAAATGTTTGTGAATTAAAATCGTTGTCTAAATCTATCGACGCCATTATTAATACGCGTAATGCAAAATTAGACAAAATTAGTGAATAAATAAAATCACAGTTGGATGGAACTGATTTTTAAATATTGAAAAAAATCGATTGATGATATCGGTCATTCGTTTAGTGAAGAAGTTGATAAAATCTGTTAAATTAATTTTACAATGAAACCCCAGTTAAATTTAATAAAATACCGCCGGAATAAAGGTTAAACTAGCCTGCAGACAGATGGAAAGGTATTACAAAAATCGCTTGATGACTGATCATCGAAATAACTTGTTGGTTTCTATGAGGGCAAGAAATAAATTCAATAAAATACCGCCGGAATAAAGGTTAAACTAGCCTGCAGACAGATGGAAAGGTATTACAAAAATCGCTTGATGACTGATCATCGAAATAACTTGTTGGTTTCTATGAGGGCAAGAAATAAATTTTATTCTGAAAGCGTACATCTTATCGGAGGAATTTACTTAAAACTAATCATTGTTCTAAAAATCGTTGGCAGATTGTGAACAAGATTTCATGTAGAGATAAAAAATGCAATAAATCTGATGATGATGTCAACCTTACATCTTCGTAACTCATGCGGTTTTTTACGGATAAGAACATCAGCAAGATCATTATGTCTACTAACGTTTCAATTCCGTCGGCTGATGACAGTCATCTTTCAAATCTTGTTTTAATATCAATTTTTTTCAAAAATTTCAGAAAATGAACTTAGAGATATACTAATCAATTCGCCTTCAAAAACAAGTTCACTAAACACTTTGCCAACGCACTCTTTCACGAAACACATAAATTTGATTATTTGTTTTTTTTTATAAGTTTTTTCAACTTTTGCCTGCTGTTAGGTGAATTTCCTGCAAGTTTCAATCTTGCCATAGTCTTCCAGAATTTTAAAAAAGGCCAATTGTGATGGAAATGATGTTGCAAACTACCGACCGATATCGAACCTTCTATTCATCTTAAAAATGATGGACCGTGTTGTTTTCGAGATTCTGCTAACCATTTGACAAACAGAAATCTAATGCCTTTGCATCAATCAGGTTGCAGGCGGTTTCATTCAACAGAAACTGCACTACTGCATGTCCTATCAAGTTTGTTTGCTGCTACAGATGCTCAGAACATATCATTGCTATCGTATCTGGACATGCCAGCGGCGTTTGATTGCGTCAACCAGGAGGTTCTTTTAACAAATTTGCGTCATAATTATGGCACAACAGATAATGCACATAAATAGTTCAGATCGTACCCATCAAATCGCACACAACAAGTTTCATTTAAAAATTGACTATCTGAAATTTCAATTACTGCATCAAGGATACCTAAAGGCTCAATTTTGGGACCCGTCCTTTTTTGCTGTTCACGTCGGACATTACCAAAATAATCAGCTCTTATGGTTTCGTCTGTCATTCGTTTGCTTTAAATTTGCCCAAAAAGCTACATCAACTTTTCATCTCAGGTTGAATGATTTGAATTTGCAGTCTGTGCCAGTTACGCGTTTGCAAATTAGTTTAAGTGACATTGCAGTTGCTGGTCCCGCTGTTTGGAAGAGTCTTCCACCGGCGTTTAGAAAGATCTAGACTTTCATTGAAATTATTTAAGAAAGAATTGATAGTATTTTTATTTTCTTTTAAACTGTGACATTTGTGATTTTTTAATTTTTGTGTTTCATATATAGTCACGTACGTTTTGTGTTTGAATGTGAGCGCTCACGAAACAGTTTTAATTAGCGCTAACAAATTGCTCTTAATAAATAAGGAAAATAATAAATTTATTTATTCATTTCCAGCCACATCGACTTGCCCCAGCTACGTCTACGTAACAACCGGCGCCGGCAGCTCGTCAATAAACGCACAGCCGCAAGGACAGTCAACTGACGCCAGTTGCAGGCAAGGTTGCACTGCTGATCCTACATGCCTGGCCTATCAGGTTGAAACTAATTCTGCCAATGTCCAGTTTTGCTGGTTTCAAAAAAGTTCAGCTGACCTTCCAAACAAATATTATCAGCCGAATGTGATTGAGTATACAAAAATTTGCTCCACCTCGACCTCTACCTCAAGTAAATCATTCAACAATAACGTACTAAAAATTTTTAACGGTGATTTTTCTATTTTTCTATAAAATTAAAAACGCCACACTCAGACATATGCGTGACTCAGTATGTACAAGGAAACGCAAATGAAGCTACATCGGGAGCCATACCACTCGCCACATCATCGGACCAACAATGCGAACAGGCATGCACTAACGATGCAACTTGCAAATCTTATCAGTTAGATAGCACTGCTGGAGGTACGAGATGCTGGCTGCAGAAGAGTGCAATCCTTAATTATTACGACGTTACCAATATCATTGAATATTTCAAAACTAACAACTGCACGTCAACAACGACTCGGCCGATAACAACTCCAACCACCACATCAACCACCACATCAACTACGACAACCACCACCACCGCAAGTCCTGGTAAATGTTTTGATACATTCATTTTTACCATAAACAAACTACTCTGAAATTCATGATACTATCATCTACAATATAATATTTTTAACACTATTCTCAAATAATGGATGCATTGAAATGCTTTGTTTTTCCAGCGGCCTGTCCAGTAATTTACGAAGTTCCAACACCGAACCAGGTCTCTCTCGGCTCAACCCTTCGAACAAGCCTGACGAGGAAATCATGCGAAGGAGAGTGTTCCTCCAATCCTTCATGTGTTTCATACCAGCTCGAAGTAAATGCTGGAAATGTTATTTGCTGGCACCAACTTACAGCCAGCAACCTGGCATACACGTACGTCACCAGCACAATAACTGAATATGTTAAGCGATGCGTTAAAGGTTAGTTAATACAACTATATAGTGAGTTATTATATAAACAATGCATTTTATAAAATTCAGAAATGTAATTAAATTATGTACAGCCTGCACAAACAAAAACTTTGTCGAGTCTACATCTTACGTGTCCAGAGGAGCCACTCAAACAGCTGGAAATGCAGCCCAATGCAGAGACACGTGCTTCAATGACGATAACTGTTTGTCCTACCAGGTTGATAACCAAGGGTCCTGTTTCATCCAAAGAGGACTCAATCCTTTCGTTGAATCCAACTTGTACGACAAGAATCCTTCGATCACTGAATACAAGAAAGTCTGCGGTGTTTGGCCAAGTACATTATCTTATTAATATATGTATATATATACACACACACATACACTACACACACACATACACTACACACACACACACACACACACACACACACACACACCTATATATATATATATATATATATATATATATATATATACCATATATTTTTTTTTATTTATTTTCTCAAAAAAGAGGAGTAAACTAAAAAGCAACCAAATGCTTGTAGGAAAGTCACCCTATCCAAATGAAATTAAAATTGATCAACATAAATTAAAAATTAAAGTAGTTCAACAAAAATCAATGATTAAATTAGTTCGAAATAAACGATACATGGGGAGTATATCCTTTAGTTATTACGATTGTTTCCATTATTGTTAATAATATTTAATGTAAAATAATCAAAACCTAACTATTAAACACAGATAACCAATAAAGATAATAAAAATTCAATAAGTACATAACATTATTTAAATCCAGTAAATTCAAATAATATTAGATAAAATATT
>NW_008703782.1:4245114-4254905 GCF_000326865.2 Helobdella robusta
CCTGATGATGATTCATTCGGAATCAAATATGGCCTTATTTGCAGCATGAATTCGAAAAATAAGTTTATTTTGAATTTTAATAAACTAAACGTTCACCAAAAAACTTTAGTGAGAAAAATCGAAAAAACGAACTACAAACATATTAACGCCAAACATTCGGTAGAATTTATAGAATATTGTAAATATATATATATATATATATATATATATATATATATATATATATATATATATATATATATAATTTATTCAAATCAATATTTTTTAAAAAGTTGTTTAACAACTAACTTCAAAATGTTTACTTGATAGTAATTGTGTCAACGCCAACAACTACATCGACGATTATAGTTCCATCGACACCAACAAGCTCCAGACTGTTCACAACTCCGACCCCTACAATCAGAACTTTTAGTCTGACCACATCAACACCCTCAACATCAACATCAACAACTACATCAACATCAACAACTACATCAACATCAACAACTACGAGAATGATTACAACTTCCACTACACAAAGAATAGTACCTTCAACTCGTGAGTTCTTAATCTAATCATTCAACTTGGTTATTGTAACAATGAAATATTCAAATAAACAATGACAGCATCTTCTGGATGTTTTACTTACTTGTGGTCTGAATATTTGGGCAACAATGTGGCTGGAGGGACGTTCAACAGAGCAAACACCTTGGATTCCTGCAAACAAGCATGCATCAACCTTCTACCCTGTGTGGCAATTGACTTTGATTTGAACATGTCGCCAGCGGGTTGCTACATTCTGACAACAACTGGTCCGAGGAATTATGCACCAGGAGTGAACCATTACGACATTAGTAGAGTTGATTTGGGATGCACAACAAAAGGTGTGTAAATAATTAACAAATGTTAATAAGTTTATTGTATGAATGCTTTAAAAAAATTTGTTTCTCTTCAAGCTCTGCCAACGACGACAACACTGTCTGGCTCAACGGGACCAAGTCAGATTTTGCCAAATACATTTTTCCATATATCAATTATTTAATTTAAAAAATTCTTTTATTCAAGTATTTGTATTGTTTGGTATACTTAGAAGACTGCACAAATTTTACGTTTTGTTGTCCTCTTCTCTCCATTTTTATTTTTCATTAGTATGATTGTTATTTTGAACAATTTTTCGTTACCAATAACCTGCGATCCTAACCTTTCTCACTTTAGTGAAATATTTAAAAGCTACTGAGTTACATTTTACAATTGAAACAGAATGCCCGTCCATAGTGAAAATGTATGGGATGAACGATGATGCAGGCACTCAAATAGCAACAAACATTGATGAACAAGAATGTCTAGCAAGATGCAATTTAGATGCGTTGTGCTTATCTGTTGACTATGCTCTTTCTACCAGAAGTTGTTTCATACACAGAATTATCACTGGTGCTCAAGGACAAGCAAACAGTTGCTGCAATAGATACATTAGATGCTCAGCAACTGCTCCAAGTAAACATTATTTGATTATTTTAAAAATATTAACAAAAAAAATTAATAACATCTCAAAATGTGTCAGATTATCCGAACGCCTGCTTGAACGACTTTTCATCAACCTCAAACTCCAGCCCGGACAAACTTAAAAGCTATATGCAAATACCTAGCCAAAACCTAGACTCATGCAAAGAAAGATGTCTAAACACAAATTGTACCGGTTTTACATATATCGATTACACTAGCTCGTGTTATCTTTTCAGAGGAGAAGTTAGTTCAATATCTTTTGAATCTGGATCAACTTTTTATTCAAGGAGTTTTTGTATTCCGGATCTACCGGCTCCAACGACCAGTAAGATAAATTTACATTAAATTATTATTTTCATGTTGAAAATTGTTCATGACATATAATTTTATATTTTGCAGCTACAACCACTACCATTCAACCACCTCTACCAGGTCAGCTCAATGTTTATGCTTTCAAAATAAATTTATAAAAATACTTTGATTTTTATAGCAAATATTTGAAACAGTTTTGAATTTTATCACACCTATCCAGGAGAATGTTTTGTTGACTTAGCAATGCTGCTGGATAACTCTGGAAGCATAAATGAGGGAACTGATGTTGATAACTGGGAATTACAAAAAGATTTTGTTCAAACAGTTGTCTCAAAATCAATAAGATATGGCTATTATTTGGATCATTTGGCTATAGTAACTTTTTCCAGCAACGCTCAAGTTGTTCTTAATTTCACAAACTATTATTCAAACTTTGCATCTCTTTTGAGTTTCATTAAAGCGTTGCCTTTTGCCGGTGCCGAGACAAACCATCCGTCAGCTATAAAAGCTGGTCGCGAATTATTTCAATATGCAAACGGAGGAGCCAGACCGGATCAAGTTCCAGTTATGGTGATGATAACTGATGGAAGCGTCAGTTCTCAGTGGAGAAATATGTTTTCACCGGAAGTTGCCTTGTTGCAGATAACAAACATTAAAAGATTTGGTAAGAATATTAGATTTTATATGCAATAACTGAATAAATTGGGTGATTGATTGCTTTATTGTAAATTTGTAGCTATCGGTGTTGGAAACAAGATAAGTATGGATGAACTGAGCAGATATGCGTCACCAGGGGGCGTCGCTTGGGTCCCGTCGTTCTCACAAATCAATTTAGCTTTCAACAACCTCACACTCTTCATAAACCAGTTCTCCTGCAAGTCTGTTACGCAAAGTAAGAACAACATTTCACTCTGTGTCTCATATTATACATTTTATTTGCTTATTTACATAAATTTTATAAAATAATAGCCGGTGTACCAACAAGAGTTATCACTACAACAACGTCAACTACTACCACGACAACTAGACAGATTATGACTACAACCAGTGCACAAAGTTTTCCTCAAACGGGTTATTTTTTTTAGAAAAACTTCCATTTGTGAGAATGTTCATAATAATTTTTATGAAAAACAATGAAACAACCAGGAACCGACTGTACGTTTGGAGTTGCATTAAATGGAATGCGAACTGGACAAACGGATCCACTCTTAGTGGACGTTGTACTTGCCAACAGACTGAATGGTTGGACTCAAAACAACGATCAATGCAGAATGGATTTGGACTCTTCATTTAATTTCGTGGAGATATGTGCTGGCATACCTCCTCGAGCCACAGCACGACTGCAAACAAAAGGAGCTTATCCCTCACCAATTGGATTTGACTGGCTGTCTACGATGAATGATGGACTTGAAACAGGTTGTAGATCAGCTGTGGCATTTTTCACGAAGGGTGTGACCATCAGCTTGAACTTGTTAAGTGGCAGCGTAGTCAGCACAAACAGTCAAACAGCGTGGTCCTCGTTCAGTATCACAAACTCCATGTATAACAATAAACAACTATTTAGTGGATTCAGCAATGAACGTTACTCTGAGTAAGCGGTTCATCACGATCTTAACATTTAACTAGTTTATTTTTTCCTGTTTTTATTTTCCTCAGGTATCAGATAATTAGATTTCCCAATCCATACGTCAATCCAACCGACAACATTTTCAACACAGCTGACAACACATACGCCTGCAAATCAAATACGAATTACTTCATCAGTTTCTCCGCAGGAGTATCCGCATACACACAGGCCCAGATGGTGATTGAAGGATTGGACGGTATATACACCGCGCAAAGAATGAACACAAACACCGACGGAGTGACAACAATGTCTCGCTCACTATTTCTTCCATGCTCATCAACAATCAGACTCGTAAACAATTATGGAAATATTGAGCCTGGGATAAACTCAAACTTAATCTCGCTGGTGATCTTCCCGTACGGTGTGATGCAAGGAACGTCGGCTGCTTGGTCTGCATACAGAAGCAGTAACTCAAACGCTGCAGATCCTCTAACATTCGACCAGTGGCGTATCAGTCAAAATGTAGGAACAAGCAACAATGCCATAGTTACCATAATTATAAGAGGTTACTATTATATATATGCAAGTATAGGCGCTCCAGCCGCACAGAAAACATCTGTCAGCTTGAGAAGAAACAATGGAGTCGTGTTTAATATAGATAGACTTTCAACAAACTCCAATGGAGTGGATATCCTGGGGCACGGTGCAGTTATTCTTTTAGAAGCAAACGACGTTCTCAAAGTTGTAGTTGAAAGCAACGGAGCAATAACAAGTAATTCTTACGGATACCACACATCCTTTTTTGGCTTTTTGCTTTATTAACGCAATATGTGATTGACTTTCGAATGCGATTAACTGGATGACTGTCATGTCCCGTTCTTGTCTATTTAAAATCCAACATGTACATAGCGGCCCTGATTGATTCGCATATTTATTGAAAAATGTATAACGCACGTCTCATATGTGTTTTCGTACCTAATTTTACTTATTTATTTGTTAATCTTTGATACAAATGATAAATTAATAAATGAATGAAGCCTCAACGTCCGAATGTGGGGATTATATTGCCATGTAATCCTGCTGGCAGAATTACCTTTTTGATCATTCGTATTTAGACCTTTAACCGTCTTTAATGATTATCATTTTATTTTAAAAGTAGAACATGGAACATATGAATTTAGATAAATTATTTCCTGAATGATTTTCTGTTATTTTCTGTTTAAAACTGTATTAATTTGATTAACCGACTTACAGTTTTATAAATAAATTTTGAAAAGTTGCCCATTTCAATTTTTTGAAAGTTTAAAATAAATGCATAAATCATAAAAATATAAAAAGTGAGTTGTGACCGAAATGACCTACAGCTGAAAATAATTAAATGAACAATTAAAATTTATAAAGTGCAGATTCTGGACAAAAACAACATGAGGCAATTTCGAGAACATAAAACAGAAAAAGAGATTGAGTATTTTTTTTACACTCGATGAAGTCTTATGTTGCGAGATGGTCAAATGATCCGAGGTACTCGAGAGCCGCCTGGTAGCAAAAGCCATACTGCTCCTTGATATTAAAAATATGTAGATATATAGGCAAGTAAATATCTGAATTGTCAAAAACATGGCGTGAAGAATTGAAAAACGATGATAAAAATTAATAGATATATGCAATATCCGTCAATATATCAAACATTTTTTAATAGCAAACGTTCGTGTTGAATGAAAAAGCCAAAAACAGAAACAACGCCCGCTAAATAAATATTCATGTAATTAACTTAATTAACTAAAGCTTTTCTATGGGTTATAATAGTAAGAATAAAGCAGACCTCAGTTTGTACCAAGGCCGATCGTTGTCCTTTGATGAGTCGAACAGTTTGAAACATATCAATTACTCCTTCGAAACGCAGCCTCTCCAAAGAATTATTCAACCCTATGAAGACACCTGTCCTTCCAGAGCCATAGCTGGAAAGACAAAATTGACAATACACATAATTGAATTTTAAACCCATAAATTGTTTAGTCTAGTTTGTCTTAGTTCGAGATCCA
Organism: Helobdella robusta; assembly: GCF_000326865.2. Classification (NCBI taxonomy): domain Eukaryota; kingdom Metazoa; phylum Annelida; class Clitellata; order Rhynchobdellida; family Glossiphoniidae; genus Helobdella; species Helobdella robusta. Next base: position 4,250,518 of record NW_008703782.1, read on the forward strand.
CTTGAAAATGTTTAACAAAATAATATGAAGAATAAATGTTCTCAGAGATATTATTTTATTAAAGTAATATTTGTTGATGTCAAAATATAATATATATAAATATATTTATACATATATACACGCGTGTGTGCGCGTGTGTGTGCATGTATGTGCGAGTATGCATGTATGTGTAAGACTAACAAATCGCCAGAATATTGCATCAAATAATAACCAGCAGTGAACAGTGACTGGATTATCCAAACCGAATTGTTGTCTGGTTTTTTGTATGTGTCCTATGAATTCGATGAAGCTTTCACATGACGACGGAGTGCCCTGCTCCGGCCAGTCGGTGTACTGAAACTGTCTGATGATTCGAGACTGACCATCCTGATAGTATTCAAGGTCGTTCGTGACATTTTATGTAGAATATTTTGTTACCATATTTTCTTTATGAAGAACTCAAATTGATAGTGTCACAAAACTGTTTCAGTGACAAATAACACGGAAAAAAACATTCGAAAATAGAAATGTCATTCGTGACTTAAAACAATTACATAGGAGATCTTTATTACACAAAGTAAATCTTAAGGGAAGAAGAAAAAAAAAGAAAAACGAATTACAAACTGTAAGTAAATTAAGGTCAATAAACACATTCATTCACTAATAACGAGTAATATCACAAAATTGTACAAGTAAAACGAATCAATTCTATGAATAAAAATCAAATGGAAGGTGGGTGTGACATGAGCTGGAAACTTGAAACAACGATGTATGAGACAGTTCCAAAAACAAAAGTAAAAAAATTAATTTAAAAAAATCAACATAATTCCTTTTCAAGCGTCAAACTTAATCATAAAAAAGTGAATCACAAAAATTGTTACTGACTACACGATACAGTATATGATACATATCACATGATACAAATTATATAACACAAATCCTATGATACAGACCCTTGCATCTGTGACCTTGAACTCCCTCAGAATGTAGAAGGGCATGTTGTACTGTGCAATCGGGTCAACAACAAAGTAACGGTACCTGGCAGAACGACCTTCAGGCCAATATGCGTGGCATAACTCCTGTTTCGTGATTAGTTACTTGTCAGAAATATGGAGAACTGTTAACTTTTTAATGACTGATTTTTTAATTTTCGAGAAGAATTCAATCACAGACAACAATGCACAGTCAAACTAAATATTATTAGTTTTATTAGTTTTTATTTCAGCTAGTCTTTAAATCATCCTAAACTTTAGAATTAAATTTGGCTTTTGTTAACAGACACGATTGATTTTTTTTAAAACTTTAGACAAATTTCATAATTGAACTGTAACAAACAATGCCATCTAATGTGTCCGACAAATTATAAGATTTCGTCAACTTTTATTATAAACATTGGGTAATTAACGTTTTTTTTATCAAATATTTTATTAAACCAAGAAAAAATCGCAGACGTTTTTAAAATGCTTGTGTTTGATTCTATAAGAAACAATAATAATTGAGTCGTAATCAATAAGCGCATACTTTGCCACATTCTTTGAGCTTGAGCAGCATGACGATGATGGAGGACTTCTGCTCCCAGAGCATCCGCCAAAAATCCTCGCAGGTGGAGAGCATTGGAGCCTGGCAAGCTATGAAGGCCCTCTTCTCTTTATAACTCTGTGTTGGTGTCGTTGTTTTATCATCGCATTTTGAAGGCAGTGATTAGAATAATATGACGTAAGTATTCGGGCTTTACGTGACTTAATATTGATGACGGCTTAACACTTAACATTTGTCGCTTGCAATGGACTGTTTTGGACAAACTTATTGATTTCAAGTAAATTATCTTCCGAAAAATGTTTAGAAGTGAATTTTAATGAATTAATGAATAAATAACACCAACAAAATTTACAAAAGTGAATAAATTAATGACGGTGCAGGTTTAGAATACATTAATTGAAATGTAAACATATTGTCAATATAAATTAAAAAACTGAATTACAAGAAGGTAAAACATACATCAATGAAATTGGCATTGATGTAATCAGATCCTGACACATCAGGTAGCGGGTTGAGATGTACTCTCGTCTCCTCATCTTTTTATTACAAAAGAGAAAAATAAAGTGAATCAATTTGAATGCAGACATTCATAATTATAACAAAAATGATTCACCGGTGAAGTGATTAAAATATAACTGCTTATACTAATAAAAATTTTAATTAGATAGCCAACTAATTTCTGACCTACATGCGAAAACAAATTTAATAAGAGTTAAAAACTGTAAAACAGTGGATGGTAATCGTATTCTATTATATTTTATTCATTACACAGAAGTATCAAACACACACAACGTTACAAATACGTGTGAGTCAACGTATAACAATTATCTGCATACGGAATTCTCAACCGGCCACTTGCCGTTACTTCCTATTTAACCCTATAAACTGTTACGGATAATGAGTGATTGGTTAATGTAATAACATTTGACTGACTTGGTATTATATTTTGAGATCTATTTTTTGATCTGTTGGCATGAGACAACGTCTTGAAAGCTGAAGATGTTGGTAGTGTCAGGTCTTCAAGTTTCTACAAAAGACATGTCATTAAACATCTAACTAAAATCAATTTGAAATAAAAACAAACGATGCGATGTTACAACACAACTTCAGAATCACACAGCAAAGGGAGTCATTATCAGGCAGAAGAAACACAACGAGAGCCTACTTTAAACTCCAGTTGGACCTCGGAGATGCCAGTTTTGGAGTTGACGTTGAAGAGATTTGAGACGTACATGAAGAGTCGATCGGCCGAAACTTCTGTGCTGCCATATTCGACGGCCTCCCTCAACAATTCATAAAGGAATCTGTACTGTTCCTCTGTTTGAATCATGTAGTTTCGCTGAGATCTGAGGAAAGTGACGTACGTGAAGACATCAACTAGTTCCTCGTACTGCAGTCGGTCCAGGAGAGCATCCGCTGCTATGAACACACCTGTACGACCCACACCTGCACTGTATGTATTTTTTCAGATACCTCAGTAAAGTCGTCATTAGTTTTGTTGGTTTAACTATAGAAAGGCTTTTTACTTTTGAGACACACAAATAATTGTTCTCCGAGAAGTGTTTAGGAGCGAATTTAAATAAATTTAAATGAATAAATAAATAATAAATGCATACATAGAAGAACAAACTTAATAAGTGAAATACACTTCACAACATATTAAAATGTAGGTATAAAAATTAAACAATCAAATCAAAACCAGCCAGCCATCCTGTAACTCAATGTTGTTATGTGTGACGGTTTTTTTTTGAAAAATCAAATCTCTAACCGATTAGCCTATCAATCAACCGACTGACCAACCAACTGACCAACCAACCGACCGACTGACCAACCAACCAACCTGCAATGAACAATCATAGGACATGAAAAGACAGATTGCAGAGATTTTACTCTTCGCACAAAGTTCAAGAAGGTGACTGGCGATGTTGGCACGCCCTGTTCAGGCCAGTCAGTGAATTGATACTGAGTCAACATGCGTTTCTCTAAACTGTTGACCTGATTGTAATTTATAAGATATGTGACATTTTAGCGACCTACGTACAACAGACAAAGGCGTAAAATTACCAAACACATTCTGCATACAATGTATCATACAAATTGATTATCCTTCATGATGTTCCAGAACATTTTTTTGAAAGTATAATCGTTATAAGCAATCGAAAATTTCAAAAAAAAAATAAATTTTTTTAGAAATATTTAGCAATCAAGACTAAACAACATATAAGCATAATGAGCAAACGCCAAGAAAACAGCGCCGACGAACATTAGTGAGTTGAAAAGTCCTGACGACGTACGTTGCGAACGTGTGAACGTCAGACAACGAGACATACACGAATCCATACAACTCTGTGCTGTTCGAGGGCCAGTATTGGTCACATTTCATCTGCGGGTGATGACCGTCATGATGACAATGATGTTCTAACTAAGCTCTGATGTCGTCGTATTTGACGTATTTGACGGCGATGACAAAGACATGGACGATGACAGGATAGTGGAGTAAGTATATGAAATAAAAACGATTAAAAAGCAATTTAAAATCACTCTTCATGTTGTTACTTAATTACTTGAAATGAAATAAAATACAGATGCTCTAAAAAATACTTCAGCAATAGTAACAACAACAATATAAACGACAATCTCAACATGAATTGAACACATTCATGAACATGCAGAGACCCTGTTGCGTTCCATGAGTTCGGTCAACATGACGATACTTGAGGCCTTCTGCTCCCACACCATCTTCCAGAAATCATTCAGCGTGTTCAACATTGGCCCCTGTCGAGGTTGGTACAATGCTATAATGACAGCAACCAATTTAACCATTTGCATACTTTTAATGATGTTTCTAAGCATGTTTAAATACCAAACTG
>NW_008703782.1:4256491-4259886 GCF_000326865.2 Helobdella robusta
ATTTTTTAATAAGAAATGCGATAGATTCAAGATTCGGGTTAGGGTCTCGGATCCGCGAGGATCCAAAGTTGAGGATCCACCATCCAAAACTAACCTAAAGAACGAAAAACTTTCGATCGGCAAAAAAAGTGAATTTAAATATCAACAAGAATTAAGTAATAAACACTCCTAGATCGACAAACTCATTAATGTTTCCGCGATTTGTTTCAGCTATTAATAAAACTGCCAAAAGTTTTTTGTTCACAAAAACAAATTTTATTTTTTGTAAACTTTTTCGTTTTGAAACAGCATTTTTGGTTTTACGATCGTATGCAAATTTGATTCGAATTCGGATTCGTCCGGATCCATCATCAAGATTCAGATTCGTCACATTCCTATTTTTAATGAAGTGCAAGGAAATGAATGAAGGCAGTTGTAGAAACACGAAGACGCAACAGCAATAATGCTACAAAACAAAATGAGTCTAATTGGCAGTGAGAACCGAAGCATAGATCATCAAACAATGTGGCAGCTGAAAAACACTGCAAGAAATTATAACTTTCATCTTCGAAATGCTTACAAACTGAATGAACTGTTACAAATTTCAAAAAATGTTGAAACTGATGTAACAAAAAAACTTCAGCAGCACACTAACATGGTTAGCGGTGAAGGCTCTGACGAAGACTTTGTAACTGACATCTCTTTTCAACTTCTTGATATGGTGTCTTATTATGTTAGCCTCATTATTATTATAATTATTATTATTATTATTATTATTATTATTATTATTATATTTATCAATGTCAATAGAAGTTGTATTATTATTACTGTTAGCCTCATCATCTTTGTCATCATCTTCATCCTCCTCCTCATCCTCATCATCATCGTAGCCATCAAGAGTACTGAAGGACATCCTATTTGGCAAGGTGGCATACTCATAAGCAATCAGGAATGGATGATAAAATGATGATGATGAAGAAGATGATGAAGTTATAGTTTTCTCTGACTTCATTGATCCAACCAGCTATAGAGAAAAGTAAAAGTTTATGAGAATATAAAAAACATTTCCCAACAACCAATAAGTGTTTTCAAGTCACGATTCGAATGTAATGTAAATAAAATACCTATAACATGCATGATGTATAAGTGACACATTATTATCATCAACTCAATGCAGCTTTAAAGAAGCCAACCAAATGCAACTCTATTTAATAAATGTCAAATAACAATCGTTCAAAAAAGTTTGCAGTGGTGTAAGTAAAAAACAGATTTTAATAAATGTTTGAAATCAGGATAAACCAGAATTTTTTTTAATTTATAACGAAGTAAGTAAACCCTGAATAACTTTGATTCTTAAAGGAGTAAATATAACGTTAGAGTATGGTGAGAAAACACTGAAATTGAAGCTCATGTGATTGTAAAATTTGAATGAGCAAGTGGGTAGCTTGTAGGTAAACAAGTGAGTGATCAAATGAGAGAACAAATGGGTGAACAAGCGGGGAAACAATAGAATTAACAAATAGCGGAATAAGTTGAAGTGTAGCAGCAAACAAGCAATAGCAGACCTCTTTGTTAGGGAAGTCATCGGGTGTTTTCATTTCGTACAGGTGACTGGTTAGTAAGACAACGTAGTACTTTCTTATTGGACCCCTGATGCCTGATGCCCCATGCATTTCCAACGTGTACACCCCAGAGGAGGAGGAGGAAGAAGACGATGATGATGGTGATGTGTTGGAGGATCTTGGAGGTGATGGCGAGTTCAAGAGCTGAGGAGCACTGAACAAGGGAGGTTCTATTGGGGGCAAATTTTGAGACTTTAATGCAATTAAGTGCCACTAATCAAATTATTGTTAGGCGATGATAATTACATGTTGACAAAATGTCGCAACTTGTATGTAGCATATTTACTTAATATATTATTTTTCTGAGTGATTCATAAGCCTATTATAAGCTCATTTACGTTCTTTAAGTATGATTAACACTAATATGTTTGTAATTTATCTGATTCAAATTTAAATACAACTTAATATCTGTGAGCCAATCAGCAAGTAATTTGTTTTTCTGATTACTGATACAGGTGACTCAGGTAGCAACAACAATAACATTAGAAATAAATAACGGTGACAGTCTCTCACATTAACATATCCATCTGTTACCATACATACTTCATCCTCATCCTTCAGCTAAAATGCTGCAAGACTTTAACAAAACAAAAAAGTTTCAAATTTTTGTACAAAAAAATGACATTTTGATAAAACTAAAAACAATGATTACCATGTTACTTCTATTATGACATTTTTATGAATATAAATGGAAGTGATAGAAAGGTAAGTGATAGAAAGATTCTAACCTCTAATAGCAGTATGTTGATGGATGGTTTGTGAGGTGTTGCATATGCCGTCCTGGAAACACGATGTAACGTTGAATGAATAAGCGGTGTCTGCCATTAAGGAGTCAATCTTTACTTTTCTTGAACCACCATTATCAATTTTCAGACGTTCGGTACTGTGAAACTTCTGCAGTACACCGCCCTCATCAACGTAGCGTTTAGAAGCCCAGTATGATATCTTCAAATATATATACACGTTATCAACTACAGATAAAGTTCTGGAAATATGAACATGTATAGAAATGAATGGAAATTAAAAAAAAAACACCTCATAATGCTTGATGCCAGTTTTCTCAGGAGTCATCCATTCCAACAAAACCTCCTCACCTTCCCTGCCCTCTACCAGCGACCCTACCAAGTTCCTTACTAATGTACCATCTGTACGCGAGGCTTGAGCTGCCTGTACTGTTTGTGTTGATGCTGATGAAGACGATGACGCTGGATGGCCATCAACTGGATCAACAAGACTGGGAAGAGCAACTGTAAATGAACAGTATGCGATCCTTATCATCGTCATTCTCCATTATCATATTCATCATCGCTATCATCGACAATACTATCACGATCAAATCAATAAACACATTTCGTCATCGCATATCAACTAAAAAACGTATAGCTAATCAATAACCATCATTCACAACGCTATACTGAATGGTGATACACAGATTGCCCTGGCAGGGAGAGCAGGGAGAAAAGATATATAATCAGAGCAGGGAGAAAAGATATATAATCAGGCGATATTAAGACACAAATCCACTAACTAAATCCAGTCTCAGTGACGACCTTCGACAGCTCACTGACTTTACCAGTACTCAATCTCGACCTAATTCTGACAGCGTAATTGTTGGGTAGCAAATTTTTCAAAACAACAGATGTTGATGTAGTGTTTAAAACTGCCCACTCGTCTATGTTGCTCTGAGCATGGATGGCGTAATAAACCATATATGTGATTGGAGACGATGACGAGGAGTGGTATAGGGGTGGGTTCCAAATTACTTCCAACTCGCTTGACGAAATTCTTCGCAGC
>NW_008703782.1:4259936-4330081 GCF_000326865.2 Helobdella robusta
TACCTATACTTCTGAACTACCTCGTATTATTAAAACTTTTTCTTTTACTAGTCAACTATATGCAGATGATTCTTATATTTATACTTCTTTTTCTCCATCTAATCTCAATAGTGTTCTTTATAATTTAAATTCATGTCTCCCTTCTAATATTGCTAGGCATGATTTTATGTATGTTAAACTATTATTTATTCTATTACTATTCCTTCTATCACCTAACATGATTCTAAAACTCTAGATGTTTCTCATAAGTTTGGTAGTCTAAGCTTTATGTTTGATTCTAGCATGTCTCTTTCTTCTCAGATTAATAGTGTTGTTAACAGTTAAAAGTTCTTACTATCATCTACGTAGAATTAAAAAAAATGTTTTCTACTCTTGACGATCCTACTCTTCTCCTTCTTGTTACTCCTTTTGTTTTATCTAGGATTGATTATTGTAACTCGCTCTACTATGGTCTTCCTGATTCTATACTCCATCCTTTAAATAAAACTTTTGTTTCTGCTGCTCGTCTAGTTGCTTGTGCCCTTATCTTTTCTCATATATCTCCATATCATGTTCTCTTGCATTGACTACCTACAAAATGTAGAACAATTTTAAAATTTGCACATCAATGTATAATAATCATTCTAAATTATTTATTATGTACTCATCAGATATATTAATTGAACCTAAACGCCCCGGTTTACGATCGTCTTCTTGTTCTCACTTCTTCTTAACTCGTGTTAAACACTCTTGCTAAATCTGCGTTTGCTTTTTGTGGCTCTCTTCTCTGGAAGTCTCTACCTCCTTCTTTGACTACTTCTCCATCGCTTGCGATGTTCAGAGCGGATCTCAAAATCCATCTGTTTTGAAAATTCACTGAGGAGCTCAGTTAAACATCGCCGAAATAGAGCTTTACAAGCTGATTGATTGATTGACTGATTGCTTATATGTCTGAGTCTCCATCAATTTGTAAATACCTGACGGTAAAAATAATAAAAACATCCTTATCCAACTCAAGTATAATTATTTTTTCAACGTTTTGTCACTTATACGCAATACAAACGATTAAAAAATTTTTTTCACGAAATAACAAGTGGAAATATTAATGCAAAACATTTAACGCTGCACTTACTCTTAATGTCAAAATAATTTGCAAAAATAAATTAAACAAAAATTATTAGAATTCCAACAAAAGAAACCAAGAGAGTAAATAATGCACAAGAAATGTGAAGTGGATAAGATACAGACTTTCAGGCAGAGTGTGCACATCAGTGGAAGAACTCCACGGACCAGAACCAACAGCCGTGTACGCCCGCACTTGGTATGTGTATCTAGCCCTACTCTCCAGGTTGCTGATCAAGAAGAAGTTCTCCGTCGTGTTGGTCATCCAATCGTCCATCGTCTGGTCCGACAACTCGCGTATCTGTAATGAAAATTATTTACATCAATACATGCACCGATGTATATAAACAAATTTTTTAAATTTTTTTTAGCATACATCAAAACTCATAACTGTACAATTGTACATATATCTGTATCATCCATTCTACATCACTATCTTTACATACGCTTCTTGTACGATGTAAAGAGGTAACCGATATGTACAAACAAATGTACCTGAACAATTCAGTTCCTGAACAATGAAACCTTAAGAAAAAGTAAAAAGAAAATGGAATGGACTGCTCACTTCATACATGACGATCCTTCCATTTTGGTGGCTGATCATCGGAGGTGCCCATGTCAACTTGAAACTCTGCGATGTGATATCCGTAGAAGATACATTAAGAGGGGCACCCATGGGAGCTGATGAATTGTTTGAGTTGATCAGTAATTTCAAAGGTAGTGGAAATGGGAATGCAGAAAAATGTCAACCCGCCCAGTTATAATTCTCATTTAAACTTGCAAATAAAAATCCAACAACCATTAATAAACATTATAACCATTATTAAAAATTACAGAAAATTAAAATATCAATCTTATATTAACAAACTATGCCGTCATACAAACCATAAAACTTGCATCTAGCTAATGCATGGTACCTAATATAAGCTAGAAGTTGGGTAATAAAAACAAACTTTAAACTTTTTTATGACACATACCTTTGAGCGTTGTTAAAACAACACACATACATACATAGGTAAAACATTTGATAAAAGTTAAAGAAAAACATAAAATGTGTACAGTATGAAGCTATAAAGTGGCGTTAAAAGTAAACTAAGTAGCAATACCACAAAATTTTATTTGCATTGTACCATTGCAGATCTGCTTAAAATGAATTAAAAAAGAATTCCTTCAATAAAAACACTATCAACATCATCCATGCATACACAACTATCAATCAATCAGTCAATCAACTAACATACATGGAACAACTAATAATGAATCAACCTACGAAAACAAACAGGCCAACAACCAATCAACCAACAAACCAACCTCCTTCTGGTGTGACGACACAACCCACCGCCTCCTCACCCCACTCCTCATCTAGGCTCTTCGCTGACACCGACAGTTCATACTCTACACCTTTTTCTGTTATTCACATATTTTCCTTATTATTATTTATATAAGTTGCGTGTGCATTTGCACGTGTGAGCAAGATACACACATGCATGTATGTTTTCAACTGTAATACATTTAATGGTAATTTAAAACAAATTCCCAATACCACCATCAAGCCAACATATTCAATTCACAAAGGAAATGTTCAACCAACCAACCGACCCAGATATCTCGTTTGGAACTTCAACCTGTTGCCTTCTACGAATTCCTGATTCATTGTGTGTGGTTGCCCCTTAATTCCATACTGCACCTGCGTGTTTGCATGTCGGTATTAGTATTTTATTATAGGCTCTGTGCAATGGCAAATTCACGTTAACGTACAACAAAGTCCCCACACAAGAGAAAGGTTTACGAGGAAGATGAACAAATGGATTAATCTAGTCATCTACAAAATGTTTAAGGATTAATATAAACAAAATCATTTAAAACTTGACTGAGCCATTCCTTGTTCCAAAAAGTATTGTTTAAAATAGCAATAAAATATAGGATAAAAAACTTTTAAACATTTAACAGCCTGTAGTGTAAATGATAAAACATGGATTCCCATTATAAACACAAGTTTTCTTTCTTACATAAAACTACATTTAGACTTAAATAGCAGATCTCAATATTAATCCATCTTAAAATAAATATTCAATTGAAAAACGTAAAAATTAAGTTGAAGGAGTCGAATTATGAATAAAGTGAAAAGTAAAAATGAGAAGCACTTCCTCACCTTGTACTGATTTACGGGAACAACAGTCTGGGGTGGTTTCCACGTTGCCAGAATGGAAGGTCTTTCTCCCAATGTCAAGGTTAATGTGAGGTTGCGTGGGGCATCCATGGCTGTTCAAGGTTGGTTAAGAAGAAGAGTAACATGAATTCGTGAAGAAAAACAGACTATAATCGACATCTCTTTTTGGGGTAATTCCGATAAAATTAAAAAAAAGAACTTAAAAAACAATCACTTGAAGGAAATTTGACAGACGAGAAAGAAATAGGCAAGCAAACAGCTGATTACATTGAAATGATAAATTCATAATTTCAGCATGCAATCTGCTATCAAAAATAATCAGTTAACAACAATATTCTGTTTTAACAACAGACGTCTGCAACAAACGCCAGCTACAAAGCTAAAAAATTATTTAGTTTGGAACTTTTGATTAAGATTGTAAGATGGTATTGTAAGATTGTAACGAAAGATTGTGTTTTAAGATAGTAATGTAAGATTGTAATGAAAGATTGTAGCAAACGTTTGTAATGTAAGATTGTAATGAAAGATTGTAATGTAAGTCTGAACCTTGATGAGCAGTAGTGATATTCTTTCCATCACTTTTTTCCCCATCTCCCATCCTGTTGTATGCTGCCACCTGAACCTGATAAGTTGTTCCAGGCATGAGATCAACAACTGTGACTTCTGTGGCTGATCCTTACAAAAAATTACAGTGACGTTCATAAAATAATTTTCATTTTACATTTCATCAACTGAATTCATGCAATCACATAAATTTGATATTAACAAAAAAGCTATTGATTCTAACATATTTGCAGATGAAACGAACACAGAATAAACATCCATCCATTCATCCAGTTATAAGCCAAATTAAAACTTGCAAAGAAAAACACCACAGCCATCATTAATTAAAAGAGATTTACATTTACATATCTTAGATAGCAAGCTCTGTTGTAAATAACATTACATCCACATAATTAATTATACATCACATCCTCATATGAAATAAAAAAACACATATGCATCTCTAGTGACTGCACAATAATGTGGTACAATGAGCAGCAAACCATTGGTAATGTCAAGGACAACTGGGGCAGACTTGTGATTAGTGGCAGATACTTGCATGCAGTAAACCTGATAGCCACGAATCACTCCATTGAGATCGGCGCTGGTGGGGGGCTGCCATTGTACATGTATGCACGTGCTGTTCAGAGCTTGTACTTGCAAGTTTTGTGGCATACCTGGAACTGCAGATCAACAACAGTGTGTGGCGCTTAACACGTTTTACTCAAATGTTGTCTCAACTGAAACTATTTGTAATTATAACTGGAATGATAAAAACAATGAAATACATAATTCAGATTGAAGACAGACTGTAAATTTTTCTCGTTTAAAAATATCAAAAGTAATATGAACAAAAACGTTATAGAATAAAAAACAAATAAACTACTTTTTATACTTTACAAGCAACATGAATGTAAAGTTCTTTTTTAACCATTACATTAATTGTAAAATAAAAAATAACATTTAAATTAATGACATTGAAAAATATTCTAAAACATTTTTATGAAAACATCAATCAATCAGTCACATTAACATAATATAAAAATAAGTTAACAGCAATTATTATTTGTAGCATCGATGTGAAACACAAAATCAAACCATCTTCCCAGGTCTGAACAAACAAGGCATTAGAGCTAGGACCAGAACCATTTGTGGTATATGGAACCACTGATATTGAATAGTTCCTGAACTTTTTGAGAGCTTTGATGAGATAACTCTCTGCAGAATGAGATGCATTATAAACTGAAGAGCACTCATTGGACAGTTCCTTCAATGGCACTTCATTTACACATATTTTAAATCCTTTCACAGAAGTAAGATGCTTCTTTTTATTTATCACCTCCCAAGTTATCTTCACCGTTGTTGATGACAATGCTTCTGCTTTCTTTAACCGTATCTGGTGATCTTATGCAAATATATAACCTATCTTTTAGCTGATTTATCCTCAATTAAAACATTTGTTAAAATGTTAAAATGCATTCAATTCATCAGCTGAAGACACTAAAACATAATGGTATTAATATGTAAACCGTGGAAACATTATTCAAACTAAACCAAAAAAAAACATACTTAACCATTAACTTATAAAGTACTTTTCTCAGTTACACAGAAAAAAATTAAAATAATACCATAATAAAAATTGTAATTTAGACAGAGACTACTAAACAGTGAAATTATTAGCTAAAAATTAAATAAATTTATAGAATAAAACATAAATTATAGGTATATACATGATGAAAAGTAACTTATTGAGAAAATCAAAAATCAAAAACCCAACAAACCTTGAGTTGACATCAAGTTTTTTGAATCATCACTCATATAACCCTCATCTTGTGCATCATCTGCAGAAGACAAAAATCCAAGTCATTCAAAAAATAATAAAATGCAATAAATAACAATAAATACAATTTTTTTTATATATAAAACTTGAGTTTTCAAAACATGCAAACCAGTCAACAAAAAAAAAAACCAAATGCTGAATGCCAATGAGTAAGTATGTTTGATATTTTTAGCTAATTTATTTAACAAGTAACACACTTTGTAGCAGGAATGCACATAATTAACTACTGACCTGAAACATGAATGAGAATTTTTGGAGAAAAAACAATTCCATGCTTGCTTTCCATGGAACATTCATAGTAACCATCATCAGTTTGAGATATGTTAACCAATTGCAACTCTCCTAAAATAAAAAAGTTATTATTTTAATTCAATAGTTTGATTTAAGACTTGAGTTGATGATTAGTTGCTTGAGCCATTGTGAACAATGAAAGCAAAACATTCAAATCAGAGGTTGATGGCAAGAAAAAAATTGAAAAAAACTTTTCTGTAGGTAGATAAATAACCTCATGAATATGTAAATAACAGAACTAGTGATATAGTAAAAAAGGTTTATTAAAGTTGACATAATTAATTAATAATCTTTTGCTTACCTACTTTTATTAACAAAAAAACAAAACCCACTGCATTTGAAAATTTATGGAAGGTTTGCTTTCATACTATCAGACATCCAAATAAATTACACATGTGTATTTTATTCATTTGTATTTTATCAATGTATTGATTCATAACTGTGAACGAACTCAATTCAACACAGAGCTTCATAGTAGCTTTTTAAAGCTTTTTACATTCTGAATGTTTCTGACTATAATATATAGTACTATTAAAATTAAATTTAAAATTGAAATAAATAATAATAATTAATGACATAGTCTTGTAACACTTTTTTTTAATAAAACTGCTAAAAAAGACTGAATGTACTTTTAAAAACAGAGAAGTGAACCAATTTAATGGGTATTTCTTTTCATTAGAAATACAATATTATTACAGTACCGTAGTAATTATTTTTGATAATATGTAACCTTTTTACTTTTCTATTAGTTTATTAAAATATTAGCCAGCTAAACTCTAGTTCTAGCTTGTAGCTACTGCTAGCTGGACAAGGAAGGACAGGCTCAACCTTATTTACTTTATTTTGCTAGCTTACCTTTTCTTTTCTCTTTAGTCCAGTTATCTAATTCTAGTTAAGAAGTAAAACCTGCAAAGCAAAAGGCATTTAATGTTATGTTCACAATGAAATTTATTTTTAAAAAAGACCAATATATTGTTTCTTTATTTTAACAAAGGAGCAGCAAAATCAAAACCTGGAAGTCAAATATGTTTTTAGAATGATTAGAATTAACTAAAGGTTTAACAAAATAGAAAACAACAAAATTATTTTATAAAAGTATAAAAATATAAGCAAAATTTAAAAAAATAGAAACTCATGCAACAAAAGTTAAAAACATTTTTCATTTTCACTTTTTTTTCATTTTTGTATGCAGACGATAATCAAAATTTAAAAATGGACGCCTTTGAAATAAAAACAGGAGAGAAATTAAAGAACAAAGAACAATGAACAAACAAGCTGTAAATTTTATTTCATTCTAAAGTAAACTGAAGCAATGGAAGGACATAATTTATGGCAGTGGGCACAAAATGTTATCAGGTAATTGCGCTCATAGCACTTAACGAGTTTTATTTTATTATGAACCAGCCTCCTCTACCACACCTAAGAAATTAAATATAGTTAGTCCTCGATAACAATGTTATACAACGATTGAACGAACTATATAATTATTTCGAATAAAATCTGTTAAATTATACATATATAAACCGCATACATTTTAAAAATAATGATTTATTGAATCTTTTAACAATTGCTCACTGTACCTATATATTTTACAAATTTCCTTGAATGAAATGGCGTTCACTTTATAATTAATCTGAATGTTGATAAGCAAATTTTACTAAATACCGCCCGGAATGTTATTTGATACTGGCAAACAATGTGCAGATTAAAAAAGATAAATTAGAACTATATTATATGTTACTGTATAGACATACGTTATATCGGATAGCAAATTAAACGGTTCATTTCATAGTATCATTTGATTGCAGTGGTATCTGCCTTGTGTCTCTAGCTGAAGGACGGAGTATGAACGTGCACGCATACAAACATACACATAGAAACTTACGCGGGTGTATATATGAACAAATGTACACACACGCAAAAATACATACGTGTGTAAACATACCCACATGTACATTTTTGCAACATTTTATTGGCATCACAGGCAATCAAGAAGTTTAAAAAAAACTGGTGATGATTGCCTTAACTAAATACATAAGCTCAATAATATGTCAATATTAGCAATACACAAATGTGCAATTTATAAACAGAATAAGCAGCACATACAAATAAATTCAAAACTGTTTCCTAATAAAAAATTTAGCAGAAATCAATTCAAGACTCAAATGCAAACTTATGAATAAAGTAAAAAATCAATAAGACACATAATTCCAAAATTTAGTCAAACTCGACAGCATTTCTAAGCAGACTTTGACAAAATTTTTAAAAGTATTAATCGGCATATCTCTGGCTTCAACACTGGCGATTTTATTCCACAGCTTAATTCCTCCAACTGAGCGATTCTATCATTTGTCATAGTCTTACTTTTAACGGAGCATGCCTACCATTCTGTCTTGTATGTTTCAGTATTCTAATGAGTTAAGAATCTATAGTTTTTGTGGTGTATAACTTTGTATATAAAAACAAGGGTTACAGGTATATTGATTTGATGAATGTTTAATAATTAGATAATAATTTTTCAGCATGATCAATACCTATTCAAAGAAAAGCAAGTGCTTATAAAATATTTTTGCAGTTCTTGTAATTTATTTCCTAAATATTTAAAAGTTGATCCCAGAGTAAGTTGAGTAATAAACCATTATCATGATGTTTGGAGTTAATTTGTAGCGTAATATGGACATAATGCCAATACATGGAAATACACACGTTTTATAAGCATACGGAGACAGGCATTCATACGCAGGAGATACATACGCAAGCAACTACGCAAATATATGTATTGTATATAAAAATATATATTTATAATCTTCTGTTCTAACAGCGGTTACATAATTTAAAAGTGAGCATAAACAATCGGCTGAACAAAGCAAGTGCTTCTTTTTGATTGAGCTGACTGCGTTAATTTCCTTGCAAGAAGATTGCATTTAATCTCCCGGCAATTTGCTTTCTCGGCCGTTAAAGGTCGAACTACTTAACCAACATCCTCTTCAACTTTTAAAATATGCTTTCCAGTCTTTCTTTCTAGGGTTAGGCTTATAATAAAACTAATTTTTAGATTTACGCACCACAAATTTTGACCTGGAATGAATTGGTTCAATATTTTACTTCCTAAAATATCAGTAGGTTTCATGAAACTTCATTGATGATATATATATATATGTGTGTGTGTGTGTTATGTGTGTGTGTGTTTTATATATGTGCGTATGTGTGTTCTTTGCGATGCACATTTGAACTAGAAGCTACTGAAGTTAGAACAGTGAATGGAGCGAGACTTGCATGAAGTGTGTGTGACGTGAGATAAACAACTTGGTACCGGTGGATGTATGAGTTGGAAAATTTTGCTGACGATTTCTCCATGCGTGCATTTCCGCGTTTTGTTAGAACATCAACATATCATGATAGAATATCTTGTATGAGATATTTTCAAAAATTATTCTAACCATGATTGGCAGTTTTGAGGTTGCTGGTCCCGGTTATGTTGAATTTGTTGTGGATGTTGTAGTAGTAGTTGTTGTTGTGGATGTTGTTATTGTCGTTGTTCATCGTTTTGTGGTTGTTGGTGTGCAATGGTATGAAATTTTTGTACCAGTTAACATGGACTTGATCGTTGAGATCGCAATGAAGAGGACATGATATTATTATTGTCTGCCCATTTTTTACCTCAATTTTTATTAATTTGTGGGTGTTTTTGTGGCTGTGGTTGATATTTTTGTGGCTGTGGCTGACGTTTTTGTGGCTGTGGTTGACGTTTTTGTGGTTGTCGATGTGTGTGTAGATGATGTTATTGTTGTTCATGATATTATTGTTGCTATAGTTGTTAATGATTGAGTTTTTCTTAACGTTATCTTGGCCGGTGTTACTGAGAACGACGACGATGTTGTTGTTTTCGATGCTGTTGTTGTTTAAACGCGGGAAGTCTGGAGGAACTGAAAAGAGATAGTTGTTGCTTGATGTGATGGTGTTGTTGGAGTTGATAATGATGATGTTGTTGATGTTATTATCATTATTATCATTATCATCATCATTATTATTATTATTGTTATTATTATTATTATTATTATTATTAGAAATAATAAAACGTCAATAAAAATTATTTGATTTTTTCTATGCAAGCAAATAATTTTAATCTACCAACATTCATTCATTCATTAACCATTTTTATCGAGCCATTCTCATATACCTACTTATAATATTTCACTCAAAAACAAATATATATATGTATATATATATGTATATATATATACATATTATATATATATACATACATATTATATTATATATATATAATACGAATAAAATAGAATATTCGCAAGGTCTTTAGTTATGTTTCAATAAATCTCGCTTCATCTTCTTACGCGGAACAATTTATTTGAATTGTTCTTTTAATTCAACTGCTGCTTGGATTTCGTTATGATGACGATGATGATGATGATGATGGGAAGATTATGATGATGGGATGACGACGATGATGATGGGATGATGATGATGGGATGGATGGGATGATGATGATGATGATGGGATGATGATGATGGGATGATGATGATGATGATGGGATGATGATGATGGGATGATGATGATGATGATGATGGGATGATGATGATGGGATGGATGGGATGATTATGATGATGGGATGATGATGATGATGGGATGACGACGATGATGATGGGATGATGATGATGATGATGGGATGATGATGGGATGATGACGATGATGATGGGATGATGATGATGGGATGGATGGGATGATGATGATGGGATGATGATGGTGATGGTGATGGGATGATGATGATAATGGGATGATAATGATGTTGTTGTGGTTGTCGTTGTGATGATAAGATGGTGATTGCTGTGATGTAGTTAGATGATGATCGGGGTTCTGGCGTTGATTACATTTTTATTAATGTTATTCTTAATAAATCTACACGCATTGATCAAACTATTCAACTTTTATTTTCCCCATATAAAATCCAATTTAGACATTTAACACTCGATATTGTCATGTATGTGGGGCACGAATGCACTGAGTCTCGAAGAATAAATAAATAAAAATATTATTAAATTATAAAATTATTATTAAATTATAAAATATAAAAAACTAATAATATTATTAATTTTTAAGTTATAAAATATAAAAAAACTACTAATAATATTATTAATTTTTAATTACCCTAGTCTGAAAATAACAACAACCTTGTGACCAATATCTGTAAGCAGTCAGAGTGGCATTGTTGGACCGCTTTATCGGACCTCCTAGTTTTCTGTCAACAGGAACTCCGCAGCTGTACACATCCTCCTTCTTCCTGCTCCTCACCGGATCAACTCTCAGGTAGGATAGCATCCCGCGGTCACTCACCTTCCTCATCATCACGTGATGACTGGAATTCCCTCTCAGTTCCACGCCGTTCAAGTACCAACTGAACTTGATCGTTTCCTGTTTAGAGAGTTGGTTGGTTGATGTTGTTGATGTAACTGTTGTCGTTGCTAATGTTATGATTAGTACTATTGTTATTGTTATTTTGATTGTTGTTGTTGTTGTTGGTAGTGTTGTTGTTGTTGTGGTTGTTAGCAGTTTGATCGATAATCTTGATGATGGCGTCAAGAGGTGTTGAAAGGTTTTGGCTCGTTACGTTCCGCTTAATGAAGTAAACAAAATTAGAGTTTCAACGCACACACATGAACACACACCAAACACACATACCACCCACAGGCACACACACACCACACACACACATTTACTTTCACATAAAAACACTCATAAACACACACCACGCACATTTACTTTCACATACACTCACATATAAAACACACACACATTTTTTGCTGTTTTTACATAAACTACACATAGTATGTGAGCATAAACACACACACGCACATAACGCATAAACACACACACACATTTACTTTCACATACACACACACACATAAACACACACACACCACACACATTTACTCTCGCACACACACACACACACACAAACACACACATTTTTTGCTGTTTTTACATAAACTACACATAGTATGTGAACATAAACACACACACGCACATACCGCATAAACACACACACACACATTTACTTTCACATACACACACACATACACACACACACACACCACACACACATTTAATCTCGCATACACACACATACAAACAAGCACACACATTTCATGCTGTTTTTACATATACTACACATAATATGTAAACAGAAACAACACACACACACACACACATACATATACGTACAACCACAAATAGCCACAAATGTACACACAAACGCAGCCATGCTGGTATGTTCGCATGCATGCATCAACCGACACCTTATTAAAAAGTGATTAATGATATGACGTCACGCTTATTACATCATCATCAACATTATCAACATCATCATCATAATCGTTGTAGTCATCTTTTCCAGTAAAGTTGTCATAATTTTTTAACTGTATGAGTAGTCAACCATCAATCATTCCCAATCTCATCAGCGTAAGCATTCAATGAAAATATTTAATTTCAAATTTTAAATAAAAAGATACCGTTATTATTATTATTATTGTTGTTGTTGTTTTAAAATTTAATCATTTATTTAATTTTATTATTTTAAAAAGATATTTTAAATAATATTTTTTGTCAGAAAAAAGTAATTAAAAAATTTGAGATGAATTTTTAAATTAGTGAATGAATATTTCATCGAAATTTGATTTACACCGTCATCAGCATAACAAGATCATCATCATTATCATCATCATCGTCAATGTCATCATCATGATAATGCCAAGTGTCATTCATCGTCATCATTATCTTCATATTATCGCTAACTCAGCAGCGGCATCATCGTCAACATCACCAGCATAATTCTATTAGAAATAATAACGTCTACAGCCACACAAACGCACGCACGCACGCACGCACACACACACTCACACATACACACACGGACCATAGATACACAGATGCATATAAATATATCATCAGCCCGCACAAATTGCATTCTTTCGTTTCGCGCCTCATTGAATTTTCTTTTGAAATATTTGATTCTTTTAAAAATCTTAATGTTGAACTCGGTTCTTTGGATGTTAACAAAGATAGTTCTAAAGATGATCGTTATGAATTATTGCTCTGCTGTTTTGTTCGTGGGCTTATTAAGTTTCAAAGTTCTCGCCGAACTCATCAAAGAACATTAAGTCGTGTACAGATAATAAAGTTGAATGTCAGCAAATTAAATTGGTGGTGCATCCAAATTATAAAAATAGACTGACGATTTTATTAAAATGTGTGACATTTTAAAGAAGTTAGTAATGCGACGAGATAGTATTTGAATTCATGAACGTTGTTAGTCTCCTAGTTGGTTGATTGTAAACTGCTGATGTGCATCTAAGAGAAGAGGGGTACAAAAATGCTTCAAAAATTCCGACTTGAGAACGTGAATGAATGTACTTAAGCTTTGAACCAACGTTTCAATAGACTACTTCAAAAATTATTCAACATGTTGTTTTTAAACTGGCTATTAAGTCGTATGAAACAAAAATTAATTTAATTTAAACATTGCAATTAAAATATAAAATTTTATACAAAATTTTGGACATGAGGGAGTGGATCTAGACAACAGCCTCCTCCCGGTTCTTCCTAAATCTGCCACCGTTGATATTTATGATATTGATATTTTGCGTGCAACCAAACGCAGACTAACTTGATTGGTTGACTGGTCATCTTCACGGTGGCGAGGGTCGGTGTTATAGGAGCAAGTGAAGATGACCGCCCCATTGTGGATGGTTCGTTGGTGCAGTGGGGACAGACTCAACAGACTTTTTTCTCGTTCAATTGTCGTTGTCGCCGATGCTTCTGTTGTTGTTTCAAAATATATTAGTAAAAAGATGTTGTAAATTTAACAAAATAAATACAATAGTTAATGCTAATCAATTCATAACTTGATAGTTTAAAAAATGATTGGCCGATAGAAGGAGGATGATAAACAGAAAATGATAAATTAATAAGGGCATTTAAAAATGATTCATAAATAAATTCAACCATGCAATCATTTGTTTGAATCACAAAGCTTTATTGTCAGGCTCTAAACGAGTACACACAAACTTTCGCGCACGCGACAGACACACACCTGCCACACACATACATACCACACACAAACACACACACAGTAGAGATACACTGAAGGTTTGGCCAAAATTTGACCATTTTTAGGCTGAACAGGTCAAATGTTACAAATTTCGTTTTAACCAGCACTTTTTCCCTTCTAGAAAGAGCAAGAGTCAGCAGGATTTTTTCCGGTGATTTGATAGCTGTTAGTGTGTAGAATAATAATTTAATAAATTTCCATGAGGTTTTCACGTGCATTAATTTTTATTGTAGTGCAGATTTTCTGCTAGACTCCGATAGTTTTCATGTTTTAAACTTATTTAGTATGATTTCAATCATGGTCTCTTGCATCTTTGTAGAAATCTTAGATTATTAATCCTCATTAAATTATGAATAAATTTATTTTAATTTTGGTTTTTCAATATGATTATTCTGCATTGCGAACTTGCAGTGCAGTGCTGTCATCGCAGAAGTAATACAGCGGCAAACAACGCGAAAAAACTAAAACTTCTTCGTTACAATTTACGGCTATTAAATTATAATTGTTAGATTTTTCAGTCATCTACAATGATTCATTCCATTTTTAATTCAATTTTACGCATTTTTTCAAAAACAATTTTTTCAATCAACTGTTAGTAATTAATTAGTTAATTAAGTAATAAACATTTAAAAAAACAACTTGTTTTTCATTTTTCATTCTAAAAAATATTCAGCGCTGCATTTCTACTTTTCAATACACTCTCCTATACCAAACACACGCACACACACGCACGCACACACACACGCGCGCGTCTACAGACAACGCTAATTTACCATTGAAAAACATTAACAAGATGCTGATTTGTTGTAATCTGTTCTTGCTTGTTTATACAATATCGTGTCAAAGACATCAGCATTTCATTACATCACGTTACATCAACATGTCATTATATCACATCTCCTGACATCATATAACATAGTATGACGTTGCAGTAAAATAACCTCCGGACGAAATTTTATCACGTATAAAACCGCACATAATAATACCAACACGTAAATTTTGTAATGATATTTAAAACAATACCTAGTTAATATTCACATACATTACATTATGTATCAACCCTTAGTTAAATTGAGCTACAAACATTAATTTTTCCTAATTTAATTGCACAATTATAAACAATGTATTATGTCACAAACTAATAAATAATATATAATACCATGTAAAATAATGTAGTCATGGTATAAGTACAATTATCTAGTTCAATTAGAAATAAACATCTTTTTTGAAAGTTTTGAAAAACTAAACAAATTTATTTCGTTTATTTGAAATAAATTAATTTTGTTATTTGAAAATGAAAGCAAAAGATGATGATGATGATTATTATTATTATTATTATTATTATTATTATTATTATTATTATTATTATTATTATTGTAAGGTGTTTCCTGTTAGCGACGAAATAAAAAATCACTTCAGAATATTCGCAACCGTGAGTTATATCATCACAGACAAAATATGAAATGTTTGAAATGTGATGCCACAATGAGGTGAAAAGTGTTGCTAGTTATTTTAAAATGTTCTGGCATCAATGCTTGTTTGGCTGAGATTGTTGCTTCGCTGGGATTGTTTTTTTTGCTGTGGTTGTTGTTTTGCTGGGATTGTTGAGATTGTTGTTTTGCTGTTTCGTTGTGTTTGTTGTTGGATTTTTTGTGCTCTTTTGCCGTATTGTTTTCATTGCGTTATGACCTGATATTGGAAAAAAGCAAGTGAAGTTACACGAAGTTAAATTCATTTGTACAAGTTTACATTGTTTTGTTTGTTGGTTGTGTACATAGTTGAATAGAAGGGTTGAGATGAGGCTAGCTTGAGGTTTGGTTCCAGATATATACGAAATATCTATGTTATTTAAATGTAAAAATCAGACCAAGCGATTCATTTGGTCATACAATATTGGTCATACAATACATAGATTAACAACATCATTTGATTAGGACTATGATGATTATTTTAAAGATTTTTCTTACTGTAATTTTTTTATTGAAGCAAACCAAGAAAATTTCTCTCTAGAATCCAGTCGTCATTATTATTATTGGGATAGAATGAAATGTTTGCCAAACGATAATTCTATCTATATTCATTCATTTAACATTTAAATCAATTTATATTATTTAATTTCATATTTTATGTGTTCACTTGAATGGTTTATTTAATTGCGAATGTTTGGGTGTATGTTGTAATGCATGATTGAAACTGAACGAACCAGTTTTGTGGCCATGCGTATTGTTTGAATTTTTTACTTTTTTAATTATTTGCAAACAATTAAATTAAAATATGTGAATTGAATATATTAGTGAATACACGATAATGTTCATTTTGAAAAAAATAAATGCCACCAAATTCAACGAAAGAGTTGAACATATGAATCTGAACATAAGATCAGGTTCAACACAAACAACACAGATTCATCTTATCATCATAAGTATCGATGATAAATTTCATCATCATAAATATCGAAGATATCTTCTTTATCATAAAAATGACTCTCTTAATTCAATTTTAGTAAACACACTCATCATTGCTGTAAATGATACCATCGTGATCATCATCAGTGAAATCATTCAAACAACAACAACAGAAACAACAGTAACAACAGCAACGACAGCAGTAATAAAAACAACAACAATAACATCATCATTAACAACTACAACAGCATCATCGTCGACAACAACAACAATCATTTAACAATAAGAAGGTGACCAGAGATAAACCAACTCACCTGTCACCACCATGGTGTCAGTACCAGGACACAAGAAAGCGACAATGGACAATATTGTTAACATTAATAATACGGCCGAACGTCTCCCCATGGTGATTATTTTAAAATTAAATTCAACCCAATTTATTATTATTATTATTTAAAAAAAATTAAAAAAAAAATTCTAACTGATAATATAAAATAAATTTATACAATTTGGTAAATAATAGTCAGAAATATATAAAATTATTAAACATGTTTTTCTCAGTGAGTTGTACGAAACTCGTGGCTAGCAATAATTTTTTCTCGATCACCAAAGAATATTCCACGGACAAATTGTCGTCATCATGACGTCAGCAATACGTCATGCGGACTGAATGTAATTGTTCTCTCGTCTGCCATCAACAATTATTCAAAATACGCCCCCGCAACGACAACAACAACAATAATAAAAACAATAAGAATAAGAATAAAAACAATTCATCATTCAGCATATGGATGCTTGCCTACTTACACTTCCTTATGTTCTGAGGAAGTTTTTATATACATCAGGTCCGCGCGCGTGTGTGTGTCCGCGCGCGTGTGTATGTGTGTGTTATATCTGCTTGTTGGATTAAAGGCTGATTTGTATATGTTATGTATGTACTTACGATATGCTATATATAAAATATATTATTATATCTACATAATATGCACACACCATATATATATATATATATATATATATATATATGGCGTGTATATATATATATATATATATATATATATATATATATATTCAATTCTTAATAAATCATTACATCAACTTTTTTTTTACAGGATATAATTTAATTATTTCAATTAATTAAGTTATTTTTTAAGGAAAAACTTCTAATATGAATTGTTTTATTTAACTTGATAAATTTTGATGATCATTTTTGTTCTAAGTAATTTCTGCTCATTTTTGGTTAAATTTAACTTGTTTTCATTGGCTAGCTATACGATTTTACTTTCATTTATGTTGTTATTTTCATGTAGGTGTATGTTTTTATTTGGTTTGTTTGGGTGGCCGTACAAGCTCGTATATATCCTGCTATTTAGTCTTTGGCCCTAAAATCAAAACGAACAATGATATCTTCTCTGGCCTAACCATTCACATAGGTGACTCAGTGATATCCAGAAACTCGTCAGCTAAATTTCTGGGAATTATTATCTAGTCTGACTTGAAATGGAATGAGCATATAAATTCGTTGGTAAGCAAATTATATAATTATATTATATTATTTATAGATCACGCAATAAATTAGGTACTAAAATCATGTTAATGCTATATTACTCCCTAATCTATCCATATCTCTTATATGGAAATGTTTTTTGAGGAGCTTCTTATAATTATTTAATAAAATCATTGACAATAGTACAAAAAAGATACCTTAGGGTTTGTTTTTTTCTGAAACACCTTGATCATACACTGGCAATATATTCCGATAATAGTATCCTCAGTATTGAACAGCTTAATAGGTATCTAACCTTGTGTTTCGTTTATAGAGTGTTATATGATGCTGAGTTCAACATGTTAGGCTCATTTGAAACGGTGTCAACAAACACTAGGCAAAAAGGTTTGTTGATACCAATGACTTGCAGAACTGATTTAAATGCTAGATACTGGGCGGTAAGAGGAATTCGTCTTGGGAATTCCTTGGAACTAGGTGAGAAAAAATTTTCCGGATATAATGAATTTAAAACATATATAGAAAACTTATGCAGATCAATGTAGGTATGATGCTCTCTTTGTTTAATTTTGTCGTATTTTATTTAATTGTTTTACATCTGATTGAATATTTAACCTCCTTACTTTAAGTTATAAAAATTGATTTATTGGGTGTATTTATATTTATCGATATACTAAAAATGTTTATATTTGTATCTCATTTTGTTGCACAACTAGTTGAGGTGGTCAACACATGCTTTCGTATATATGATCTCCTGTTTCTTTTCGAATAAAATTCTGGAAAATATATATATATATATATATATATATATATAGGATTCAGACTATCAGATATACAGTTGTTTAGGAAAGTCACAGCATTTTCAGCGTTGCTCAATTTACAATTTAATTTTTCAACTTTTCTTACGATGAGTTTCAGTTGCTTATTAAGTTTATTTAACTAACACACTAAATTGGTGTGCATGTTTAGAGCAGAATGGCTTTTTTCGTAAATTCATATTTTCATTATCGATGTTAATTTTCGTGTTGTTTATGTCCTTATATAAGTTATTGTTACTTTGTTCCTATGAAGTTTTTACGAGTTCTTTTTATCTCTTTGTGTGAATTAAAGATTTTTTCATGAGTTCTTTATATATATAGACTAGAAGGAGACAACAATTGATGCATTATTTGATACAATTCACGGAATTTTTAACTTTTGAGCTTTTCAATGTTTCTAACAGTAACTTTATAATTATTATCCAATTTATTAAAATTCGGTAGATTTTATCAAATATTGCATATATATATATATATATATATATATATGTATGATGAATTCGGATAACAACGGTTTGATTAAATTTTCATGATAAACTTGAATAATAATTCTACTTTCAATAAATTGAACAATTTCTAAAAAATTCTAGTAAGAAAAATTTAAAAGACAAACTTCAAATTGTACGAACTCGGTAGAATTCATACAATTTATACAAAACTGTATAAAATATGGTCTCTTTCCAACATATATATGCCTGCACTTATGGGTCAGATCAGAACATTCAATTTAAGTTGAATATGCATCTAAAATTGTTTCGTCAATTGAGTAGATGAATGAGCAAATAACCTATAACTATTCAAAAAGCACCAATGGAAATGTACATTTAACATCAACATGTGTTATATATGCAATATTGTGATGTATATACATACATTGATTGGAATATATGTATATATATAATATATATATATATATATTTATTTTAGTTTATATATATATATATATATATATATATATATATATATGTATATACACAAATGCATACATACATACATACATACATACATGCACTATATTTAACACACACACACAGACACACACACAGGCACACACACAGATACATTCAAACGGTAAACGAACGGTTGAATTATCTTATCGTTAAAATTGCAATACCAGCATCATCATTATATTTTCCGCATCGTCACTAACATCATCCTCAACATCACCACATCACTATATTTCGGATTCATCGCCGTCACGATCATCATTATCCTGTTTATCATAATCATCATTATTATAATTATCATCACCATTATTATCATCATCATCATCACCATCATCATCATCGAACTATTCATCATCATCGTCACCATCATCATCACCATCATCATCATCATCATCATCATTGAACTAGTCATCATCATCATCATCATCATCATCATCATCATCATCATCATCATCATCATCATCATCATCATCATGAGGATGAATGCAGACACTTCAATTGACGTGTCTTGAACCATCAATAAACTCACTTTTGATAGATAAAAGTTGGTATGTATATATATATATATATATATATATATATATATATATATATATATATATATATATATATATATATATCCTTTATATAACTCAGTCCTTTAATGTATGTATGTATATATTTTTTTCTCAAGTATCATTGTTCTACTGTGTACGTGTGTTGCTTAATTTTAATTTATTTCTGTGCTGCTTAATTTTAATTTATTTCATGCAATTTCTTCTCCTTAACCTCCCTTGAACAAACGATACAAGACATGACATCATTTTTATATAAACAATTAAACATATAATTACAATAATTGATAACAAATAACAATGAATAAAAGCTAATGATGTCATAGACTAACCCCAAGATAGATAGATAGGCACAACAACAATCTTTATACAGAAACAACAAATTATTTGAAATAAACGAATGAATGAATTAATTAATTAGTTAATTAATTAGTTAATTTATTAATTAATAAATAGATAAACAAAAAATATTGAAAAAATACAAATGAAATCAATTAACAATTCCCTACAGACAAAACCAAAGATCAATAGACTGACAGATAGTCCGACAACAATATTGATCAATATCAAAATACAATCGTGTCAAAACAATCGGCAACAACAACAGCACTAAACAGCAATAACATACAACAACAGCAACACACACAACAACAACAATATACAACAATGTTAACAACATTATGTTATCTACCCTTATTATCTAGTTTGTCAACACATCTTCATCATGCCGATTCATCTGAACACATTCGATTAACATTTGTATTGTTCTATAACTAATGCATGTTCATGTTTGCTTAGATAATCAAATAATTTTATCTTAATTTAAAGCTATTATTATTATTACTACTACTATTATTTATTATTTTTATTTTTATCAGTGGATGATTGGATGGGTGAACATTTACCTTAAATAGTTGAACATTTTCACTGAACGGTTGAACTTTTTGAGTGAATGTTCTTTGAATGGTTCGAATGTTTTTTGAATGGTTCGATTTATTCGAGAGAATTCGCTTCCGAAATTGTTTGATGTGAGAACAAAACTCACTTCCCGCTCTCGGTAAAAAAATATTTGTGTGATTGTGTGTGTGTGTGTGTTTGTATGCTATGTGTGTGTGTATGTATGTGTTATGTGTGTGTATGTATGGGTTATGTGTGTGTGTGTGTGTGCGTATGTGTGTGTACGATTACGAATGAGCCATCCTTGAGCTAATTGGAGTAGATTTTTATGACTTTATTTGCAAGTAAGTAAAGTATTGTCTGGCAATAGCGGGGACAACATCACTTTAAATTTACCGTAACATCTAATTAACATTGTAGTAACATCTCATTAACATTGTAGTAACATCAAATTAACATTGTAGTAACATCACATTAACATTGTAGTAACATCTCATTAACAGTATAGTAACATCTCATTAACATTGTAGTAACATCGCATTAACATTGTAGTAACATCTCATTAACAGTATAGTAACATCACATTAACATTGTAATAATATTACATTGACACCATCGTAGTAACATTATTCATCATAAAAGTTTAGTGCTCTCTAATGAGCATTGCTTCTCCAAGAAGAGACAAACTGATGTGTGTGTGGATATGTTGCTTTTTTTCTCTTATCTTTAATTTTATTTTTCTATTTTATTTTTTAGTTATTATTCTTTTCTTATTATTATTTTTATTTTGTTTTTAAAATTCCATGCTTCCGTGTTTTAGTATGCGTCTTACTGCTAAAATATTTCGTTAGGTTGTTGATGCATTTTGTTATTTTATTATATGTTATTGAACGTTTGGTCCGTGTGCTAAGTTGAGTTGTTTTACATTCAAATGAACACCATGTACTTAATACGCTGTTAAATTTATACTCATAAAGTTACACTGAAAAACTTTTCCGCTAGTAGCGTTAATGGGGTAACGTTGCTTATAATTAATTAATTAATTAATTAATTAATGTTTAATGTTTGATACAGTGATTATTGCGTTTTTGTTTGGCTTTAGTAGTTTTGTTTTTTATTTTATTTTATTTTTTATTTTTATTTATTTTGTTTGTCCTGTCGTCCTTGTCTAATATGTTAATAGATACATCTGTTGCCATTTTTCTGGTTTTTTTCGTTATTTTTTTTATTTTTTCCTCATCTTAAATTAACATGCCTAGTCTTAAAATGTATCATTTATTATTATTAGAGTAAACAAACTGAAATGTCCACTTATGAGATCTGCTTATGGTTCAGTTGAGTTGAATTTCTTCCCCATAAATTCATCAGCGTCATTCTTCATCATTTTCTCTCACTTCTTTGTTTCGTAAGTCAAGTTGAGACTTTTGCTTCAAAATTTCTACTCAGTCTCACACCTAGTCTGACATGTTCATGTTTTGTTTGCATGTTTGTTTGCATGTTTTGTTAGCATGTTTTGTTAGTATGTTTGTTTGCATGTCTGTTTTGCATTTTCGTTTGCATATATATTAGTATGTTTATCGCATGGTTTATTTGTTTAATGTGAAGTTTCCCATACATTGTATGTTTAGGATTTTTCATTAGATAATATGAAGACTCTTTATTTACCTTTCGTTGTTTATTTGTTTCTTATCTGAAAAAAAAACTATCAAATGCTCATTTGAAAATCTAAATAGTTTCTTAGCAAGTTGAACACTGCAAACAACATCTTAAATGTAAAAACTGTACGGTGCACCTCAAAAATAACAATACAAACAGGCGCAACGATGACATGAGTTACAAGAATGTTGAAACAACAGCCGATGTAACGTGTTTGAAAAGTTACAACATATTTCTCTTATAAAACATGCACACAGAAGCCTTTAGCACATTCATCTTCGTAAATATACAGACCTTCAAATGCAATGCGTGCAGACATGTGTGTCTAATTCAAAGAAATGTCTTAACCATTGGAAAAAAAAATTCTTAACTACATTCAAAAGTGCCAGCAGTCTGCATTGGATCGACACATACTTAAAAACGTACGTAAATACATACAAACCCAAATATACGCTGGACAAAAAAATTAAACTAATTAATTAATTAATAATTATATTGAAAATATAGTTTACACAAAATTTATTATATAGATTATTATGTTTGTAGGACACTCACCTAATTTTAACTTGCATTATACAAAATTTTTAGTGACATTTCATAATGTAATGAGTATAAATTTGTTATACAAACTATTTATTTTTGTACAGGATATTAAATGGTGAATCTATACATAAATACACACACACACGCACACATATACTCACACACATGCGCGCACACACACACACACACACACATATATATATATATATATATATATATAATTTAGTGAAGTATACTGAAACAAATAGAAAGCATACAGGAGTGTATGGTTTAAAAATAATTAAGTAGAAGGAGAGATGGAAAGTGAGGAAATTTCTGTGAGGTATCAGGTTCACTGCTCTACTCCTACTTTTCCATGAATGGTAATTTGCCGCAACCTCATTAGACAAGTGCAATGAAACACCAATACACAACAGCACACACACGTGCAGCAACACAAACATACAACAACACACGCACACACATACACGTGCAACAACACACAGATATGCACACGTACACGTGCAACAACACAAATATGCACCAACACAAATACACAACTACACATACACGTGCAACAACATAACGGTACAAACGCAACACAAATACACAACGATACAACACACACGTGCAACACATGTGCAACTCAAATGTACGCAAGCAAATACTCAACAAACACAAACATACAACTACAAACACGCAACAACCAGCACAAATGAACGAACGAACGAAAAACAAACGAACGAACGAAAAACAAACGAACGAACGAACAAGAGCACAACACAAATGGTTGACTTCTGGAAGACATTATAATTGAAAACAAAAATGTCGAACATAAAAAGAAAAAGATAGATGGATGGTGGGTAAGTAAAGGAATGAACGGATAAATGTGAGGATGAACGTGCAGATTATTGGATAGCGAAATGGATGAATAAGCAAATGGATGATTAACGATGATGGTTTTTAAATGGGTGGATGGATTGATGTTGCACGTTAAATACGTAATCAAATAAACGACCAAGACAGATGTTTAAGTTTTGTATTTCAAATCATTTGCATGATAAATGAATGAATGAACGCAAGAATGAATTAATCGGATAGATATTTTGTATAACTTAGAATTTTAATTTATTATGATTGAAGAAAAGATTGAATAATAAAATCATCAATGAAACATTTTCACATGGTCTATACCATGATGACGCGTGAACTTGTGATTGGACGACTGACTGACGCATCAGACACAAAGAGGTTTTGGTTTAGGCAAGGGAAGACATTTGAGATGAAGCCCACCCACAATTGAAATTCTGCTAGGTTTATGTCATATTGAACGACATTTCTATATAAATTTATGAAAACTTGGACTGAAAACTATTTCAATCTCCACACCACTAAAAATGAGTGAAATTTCTTGAAATTTCATGAAATTTAAAAAAAAATTATGTCCATTTTTTTTTTAATTTCAGTCCCACGCAGCAAATTTCTCATACTTAAACAAATAAATGAGAAAAAAACCAGGCGAATGTTCACGTGATGACATGGCTGATAAACAAATAGATTGAGCGTGTTTATTAGTATTATTTTTTACCATTATAAGTATAGAGAGAGGAATGAATAAGAAGAAGAACATAAGCAGAGAATACTTGAACATTAAAAGAAGCCTTGGAACAAACAATTGTTGAACCGCCTAAATGATAGATAACAAGGTAAGAGTCATGTAACTGACAATTTTTAAGAATCATCATCCTCATCATTTAACAAACAGCTTTTCAAATCATCATCATCACCCATGTTAATTTCTTCTCTTTTTTTTATTTTTTTAATTCATTCATCTAAGATTGGAAACAATTGAACGAACGCATGGATCGGAGGTTATTGTGGGTGCAACATTCATGCAGCTCTATCAAGCTGGTTATATTGGAAGGAAAAGAAAGAGATAGATTTATTGGGAGAAATAGAATCATGTAGAAATTCAGAAATTTAAATAATAAACATGTCAGTCAGTGTCATAACCACGTCCATTTGCGTGTGGATTAATATTTCATTCAAATTAAATTAAACCAAATGAAAAAACATTCATTGAATATTTTAAAAGGTTTCAAAAAAAAAATATAATGAATAATAATTTGATTATTCACAATCAGATACAGTATTTTTGATGCGTTAGTCATTTTAAAATTACTTCTTCTGCAAATAATACTTGCGAATCGAGCGTGTTTTGCGAAAGACACAACTCACAATTAAATAGAATGCCACTACAAAGTTGAAGGTATATGATCAACTCATGTTTCGTCGACTTCAATTAAGGATCTGGAATGTTCTTCGTGCAGTTTTTTCTTCTTCTTTAAATGCTTGCTATGATGAACATTCGCATTAACATTTTTAGCAAAAAAAGATTTGATGTATTTGTATACAATCTATCTCTGAAAGCATTTTCTGAATATCGCAAGTAACGTTTGTAAGTATAAAGGGCAGAAATTGTAGTTAGCTTCACGGTAACTTTAATAAATTTAATCACAAAAATTCATCACCACACAAAATCAGCTTTTCATCTCATCGTGTTTCTCCAACGACTTCATAATTGAACATTAACATTCTAATATATCCAACACAAACAGATATTTACACAAGATAAAACTTATTTACAAATAAATCTTTCTTTCTCTCTCTCTCTCTCTCACTCTCTCTCTCTCTATGTATGTATATATATATATATATATATATATATAAATATATAAACTTACATATACATTCATATATATATATATAGAAAGAGAGTCAGTCAGAAATATCTATAGAGCATCTGGATATCATTAAACTTTTCAAATCAGGCAAATCATCTTCAATTCCAGGCTACCTTAACAAAGTTATGATGCACTGGCACGGACACACACACACACATGCCTGCCTGCTACATATACACAAATACAAATACGCACACATGCATCTAAAACATACAAGCATGAAATATACAAACACATACAAGCATGAGATATACAAACATACATCACAAAAACACACATATACAAAGATGTAAACACATACAAACGCGCACATATATAAACATACAGGCACACACACACACACCTATGAACAAACATATTTAAACAAACATGAATACACATTGATACAAGCAATATACCAACTGGCGCACGCACACATCGCACGTACATCGCACATTTGCATATAACACAAAGATACCTATACTTAAATAATATAGTGCACGCAAGCATTCACATCATGAACACATTTAAATTACTCACTAACACACCACACACACACACACACCATACACACACACACACACACACCATACACACACACACACACACACACACGTTTTCACGCATGCACGCATACAAATAAGCCCACACACACACACACACATATTCACACACACACACACACACACAAACACACACACACACACACACACATGCAAACAAACCACACACACACACACACACACACAAACGAACACACTCAAAACCATTCATCTATCCATCTATTCGAATGATTCACATGACAAGATCAAGTGGTGCTGGTTGAAATTGAACTTGGCAAGGATGGATCCAATGCTGACGAATGAATGCTTGCTATCTCCATTGGGGAATTTAGGATTTCAATTTATTGCAACTTTTAATAAATATAATAATAATCTTATTATAATATGATAATAATAATAACAACACCAACAATAATAATGCTACCGCTACTACTACTACTACTACTACTACTACCACTACTACTACTACTACTACTACTACTACTACTACAACAACAACAAAAACAACAACTTCAACTACTACTACTAATAATATTAATAATAAAAATAAATTTAATTATCATTACACCAAAAGCAATCAATAAATTATTATTTTGAGCTGTTAATGTTATTTGAATGATTATTGTAATGTATTGCTGTTGCTTATGTATGTCCAATCATGTCGTGTGTTAGTTTGTATGTGATGCTTAACTTTATGTTGAAAATGTTTACGCATATTTATGTGTGCTGGTATTGCTATTTGTGTTGTATTCGATGGACAGTCTACAGCATAAGCACAGAGTAAACGCCAGATGTTGAAGTTGTTAGTTAGATCAACTTCCATTCTTACTAACTGATCAGGTTGGTTGACTCAATGGGTTTCAGGTGCTGGTGGTTTGGTGACTAATGAATATTTTTGACAAATTAATTGAATTTATTTAAAGTTGATGACGTCGTGATATCAATCATACGGGCATGTATGATGACGGTGATGACGATGACGATGATGAGGAGGAAGAAGAAGAAGAGGGAAAAAATCAATGATAAAGAAACGCATATTTATTAACAAACCAGTATATTTGATGCCTTTGTTCATGTTGGTCGTTTATGCATTATTATATTTATGTAAGTACACATTTTAGTGTTTTTTTTGGCTTTGTATGCCTGCAGTTGCACGGTCTAATTCTATTTGTGTTTGTTTCTATGAAAGGTTTTTGGTGTTGTTTGGCTTTTAATTGTCAGTTTGTCTGTAAATTTGTCTCTAGGTATTTATGCAAAAACCTCTTGAAAAATGTGTTCGCGCGAATAACAAGATAACAGCGTTCTTAAATATCTAAATTAAGATTGAGGTTTTTTGTTTGTTAATGTTAGACAGTTTGCACGTGATTGCTTAACTGGATGTACGTGCGTTAAAATGAACGAGCAGGCATGTGAGTGAAGTGAATGTTCGTTTTGTGTTCATTCTCATGGATTTGCCATATTACACATTCTTTAAAGTGACATTTCCTTCTCTACACGTGCCTGCCTCAGTGTTTGTGTGTGTGTGTGTGTTTGTGTGAAATTTTCATTAAATATTTTGAATGAGTGGGTGATTTCGTTGTTGCATCATTAAGCAGGTGTTTGACTTATTTGTTTGTTGATCTGTTTAGCTGTTTAGTTTCATTAATTCATTCAACGTTATAATTTCTTTACGTTATATTTTTTTTCCTTATCATTTTTTTCCATTTTACTTGATGAATATGCCCCTAGAGGTATATTCGATTACAAACTTTTAAATAGGATTTTTGCTCTCAATGAAGGAATATGATAGTTTATTATTGTTTGGAAAGAATGATAGAAGCAAATAATATTTAATACAGAAACAACTGCCATATAATTATGCAATTGCATAATTCAGGGGTGGGCAAACAACGGCCCGCGGCTTCTTTAAAAGGTCGTCAGCCAGACATTATGACCAAAAAAGAGCCACAAATCTTAAAAAAAATTCACCCCCGGATCGAAAAAATTGCTGTTTAAGTACACATGCAGCTCTTCAAAGGTAAAATAGTTCCCAATGCGGCCCTCACAGCAAAGAGCTAGCCCACCCCTGGCATAATTCATACGAATTCCGGTTCTATTAGCTATGATAAGAATTTAGCCAGAGATTTTAGGAGAGGAAGCAATAATAAATTAGCGATTGTTATTCATTGCATGTGTTCTACTTTGTTTAAAAATTTCAATAAATCTATTTGTATACGTTATGAGTTGATATAGGGGTATCTCTTCTTACGATTTAAAATTCTTCTTTAATTCGTTAATTTCATAATGAAAAAATGGGTTGATTAGAACTTAATTTAAATTAATTTAAATTAATTAATTAAAATAAACTCAAACTAGATTAAGTTTAACCGATAAATTGAATATTTTTTTATGAGTAACATAAACGTTCACAATTAAACTATTCATACAAAGTCAAATTATTCATTTTTCGCGCCGTTACAAAAATGTTCCCGGCAGACGCTTGTTGTCTCCGTCCATCCACTTCGAATGGTAGGAATTGTTTGGTTTTTTGGTACTTACTTGCAGCCTTCATGGAGCGTTAGATCTGTTCAATTTATTCTTTATTTAACAATTTAACAAAAAAATTTATTCTTTAATGATATGTAGTGAAATTACATTGTATATCCAATTTTGAACATCAAACATATTTCCAATGATAGTTTCAAACGACAAAGTATATATTTATTTTCGAATAAAAATTTAGAGCACTCCAATAAGAAACAAAATTCAAAACTTGCAAACAATTTCATTAAAAAATGTATTCAAACTCACTCATCACGATGTTCAAATCGCATTTCAACGATCACTCAAATGATTGTAAGCCAAAAAATTAAATATTATGTTACAATACATTATTATTTCAAATTAATATCATTATCATGACGGTTCGATGCAATCTCGCAACTACAAACAAGTGTCAGTTGTCATGAACATTGAACCTATCGTCAAACAACTCCTTTCCTCAACAGTAAATCATCTTGCGTGTTTGGCCCAATACATCTAGATACGTCTAGACCATTACATCAACGTATATTTTACAAAATGTGTATTCAGATGTTAGAGATTTATAATGTTAGCCTTGTTGCAAGGCTCCAAAATTGGACAATTTTCCAGCTTTAGAGCACTTCAGCATGTAGCATGGTTAATTTATTCACATGGTTTGCGTACTTCAACGGTGGTACCCACCGGTCTTCAATTGTCGCTAGTGTTGCATATCTCTTCTGATGACAAACTTGAATATAGAGTGAATTCTAACATTATATAAAAATAAAATGGTAATGATTTAAGTTCGAATTTAAAACTGAAATCGTTTTTAGTTTTACGACGAAAAAATAAAATTCTGTATTGCAAATCTACAAACTTTTTAATAGGAATTCTACTTCGTATTCAACAACTTAACAACTGACGTAGAAAAAAACTACCAAACTGGTCATTATTCGAATTTTTAACTTCCCTAAAACTTTTAAACCGTTGTACGAACTAAACAAGAAACAGAGTAATTTTCATAAGGCAAGTGTTTTTATAGTACAACATAACAAAACACTCAGCACACATGCCTGTTAACTTAGGCAACATGAAAAGAGAAACATTGTATTAATCTGCT
This sequence comes from Helobdella robusta, assembly GCF_000326865.2. Classification (NCBI taxonomy): domain Eukaryota; kingdom Metazoa; phylum Annelida; class Clitellata; order Rhynchobdellida; family Glossiphoniidae; genus Helobdella; species Helobdella robusta. The sequence goes on from NW_008703782.1 coordinate 4,290,218, forward strand.
CAATAGTTAAGAATTGTAATAATCTGTTCAATAATTATAGTTGTCAAGTCACCATCATGGTAAAAATTATTATCAGTTATCATTGTGATTAACAGTGGTTCTCTAAACATCATAGAAAGTCCTAACTATACAAAGTAGAGTCAATGAATAGTTACAAGTGGTAAGGTTGTTGTAACAAAAATTATGACGATTCAAGCCCTGTTATCTCCACCATCTTCACCAACGCTAGCATCCGTCTTTCTGATTTTTTGTTTCGGTTCGCTAGCTTCAGCACCATCTTCAGCAACATCGCCCTCGTTTCTATCATCAGCTACTTGTGTTGTTTGATTGTCAGCAACGTGCTCTGACGTTTGGTGAGAACCAGCGTCATCATCATCTTTATCTTGGGTAGGTGCAGGCGTATTTAACATTCTTTTGAGTTCTCTTTCTTTCGATTCCATACTTTCGTTCGCGTTATTCTCGCCTACAACCATTTGTTCTTCCGTTTCCATGGCGGTTCTGTGGAAAAAAAAATTTATCTGGTGAAAAGTAGCTATGAAAATTATGAGAAAAATAATAAACAAAACCACAAAATGATGACAAACATCTTGTTAGCCTCCACATCAGCATTCTCTTCTTCATCATCAGTGTCATCATCATCATCGTTATCACTTCCCTGTCTCTCGGTCAGTTTGTGCTGATGAGAGGACGATGTTGCGAGTGCTGATGATGATGCTTCTGCTGATGATAGTGATGACGCTAGTTCAGTCGGTGGTTTCAAGGCTTCGTTCAGTGCAGCCTGTATGTGAAGTTAAACAAGCAAGCAACGTCACCGACAAGCACTAGTTATAATTACGGAACAAATGAACAAAACTTTCATTGAATAAAGCATAAAAACGAACAAATATCAAAAAAATCTTTCTAAAAATCTTGCATAAATTATGAAAAAAAAACGAAGAAATCAAACAACAGAACCCACCATCTGTTGGTACTGCAGCTGCTGTTGTCTGATCAGTTGCTGAACGTGTTCCTTGTAGAAGTCGAAAACGTACTGCGTCATGTGGGGCATGTTTTCCATGACCAGTGGGGTGCCAGGGGGTGGGACTTCGTTCTTAGAGGGATGTCAGGTTTGTTTATTTGATGTTAACAATCGTTGTTGTAAATAATTAGTAATAATTAATAATTCATCAAAATATTTAAAAATGCATTACGCTGATGCCCACAACGTAACAGCACTAAATGAAACAACACCCCCAACAAGACCCATGCCAACTGACCAGTCTGTGAGTAGCGAAACGCTCGAATGGAGCGAGCCACAGCTTCATCGGCCTCTTCATCAGCTGACTGAACGTGGGCGTCAACTCGAAGCAGTTCTGAAACAGTGACACCCGACCGAAAATGTAGAGGCCCAATCTAGCGCGGGACATCGCCACCACCAGCCTACGCACATCTCTGGTGACAGAATATTAGTTGTGTAGGCGTTCTTTTTTTTTAAATTTTTTCGGCTGTAAAACAGCCTCCAAATTCATCGAATTTACATAGTTAAAAAGAGAAAGTCGCACGACAACGCAGTCGTGTGTAGAGATATTATACCATCTCCACCACTATATTATTAATGGTTCAGTCTTACCGATATAAAAAGTAGCTAACAAACACGACGATGCAACAACAAATACAACAGCGGGAAACACAGTAACAACAAAAACAACAATAAAAACTCGGTAAAAGCAACAACAAGAGAGTAGAAAAATAGCAACACAAAACCTCAAGACAGCTACAAAACAACAACAAAATGCTCAAGAACACAGGCAGCAATATTAAATAACCTGAGGTGGCCAACATTCTTGGTCCTCACAAGACTGAGCAGTATGTAGTCATTTTGCTGACCCTGGTACCTGTCCACTGTGGTCACCTAGAGTTCAAAGGTCAAAGCATAAAGCTCAAACATCATTTAGTAATTGCAAAATATATTACAACTACTTTATATACTCCATTATTTTGTTCACTAATTACATTAAATTTTATGTATACAGTTTGAAATGTTTTAAGATCAAAGAACAACATTTTTTTAAAAGATTTTTCATGCTTTTGTAGTTAAAGAGTTTATAAGGGCAATGCGTATATATTAAAATATTTGAAATACATTAAAAATAATCAGCCACTCTCTCTCTTTCTCTCTCTCTCTCTTTCTCTGTGTGCTATATCACTGATACCCCAAAGAATTAATTAGGAGAGAGAGAGAGAGAGAGAGAGAGAGAGAGAGAGAAAAAAAATTGGACATAAAAGAACAAACCTTGAGAGGTCTGCCGAGTAGTTTGTTGTTGGCGCACCTGCGCTGAATGACATCTCTGATGAGGTGCTTCTGTCCGTTGTACGTCGTCAGAATGGTTATCTGGTCGGCTGGGTAGCCAATCAACCTCATGTACGTGTACAGGGCAACTACGTACTCCGCTTCTGCTAAGTTCTTTGAGGTAGTAAGATAGGGAAGGTTAGAAGTTAAAAATAAATGAATGAATGAATGGATGAATGAATGAATGAATGAATTAATAGACAAATGACTAAATTACTAACAATCAAAATTAACAGATGTAAAAATGAAAAAATAATTACTAAATAGGAATCGACTAAACAACATGTATCTTATATAATCTCTACAATCACCGCGACACTCATGCGTCATCTCCGCTGTACCATCTACATTCTTCCAACTGCAACCTCAATCTTCACCACTACTCTGGAACAAACACAGCACGAGAAAGCATACTCTCAGATGAAAACCTGATAGAAGTAGGGATTAGGCTCCGACTCGCCGACGCCGTTGAAATCTTGCACGTCGATGAGTTGGAAGTCGAAGAAGAAGCCGGGGTTGGCCTGCTTGTACTCGGGGCGCATGAGAATGTGTGGCAGGTTGCCCAGGTTCTTGTACCTCCAGTTGAATAAGTTGCATATGCTGTGTGGGTGGTGATGGTGGTGGTTAATCTTTAAACTTGTAATGATGAAGTGACTGGTTTAGGTGAAATAACTGATTGTCAAGTAAAGAACGACCCCGACCTTGGCCTAGAACGACCTTGAGCATCAAGGTCAACAGTGGGAATTCCCAGACGAACGAATCTCGTGAAGAGAGATTGTTCCATGTTGCTGAACTTCTGGAAGGCCATGTTCTTGATGACGGGAGGAAGTTGGTGGTGGTCGCCGATCATGATCCACCTCTTCAGACGGTTGATTCCATGCTCCGGGTTCTATAACATCCATGTTTAATACGTTAATTAATTTATTTATTTGAGAATAAGTAATAATCATCGCAGCTCTTTCGTTGATTTCACTTCATCATTTGTTGTGAATGCAAAAATCAAATTAAAATCAGATTCATCAAAACTCCACCGCCAACACACCATCGTTCACATCATCAGCAGCACTCACCTGTAGCAAGAGAGGTATGAAAGTTTCAATCTCCAGTATCTGGGCTGCCTCCTCCATCAGGATGTTCTCGTACTGGAAGCCTGCCTCCACCAGATCTCTCCTCTTCAGAGCAGCGTGCGTACACGTCATGGCAATTATTTTGGCCTCCTTGATCAGCAGGTACCTCGATCGATCCCTCCCATTTCGAAGCAGCTCAAATGGACGAAACTCCTGGGTGATGTTTTGCGCGCGCGCGCGTGTGTGTGTGTGTACGTACGTGCGTATGTGTGGGTTGTTTCCTATGAATGAAGTTATATCAAAACGTTATATAGTGAAGAAGAAACAAAAGACAAAAATAACATTATTAGAAATTATTTTTTCAAATCAATTAGATACAATTTATTTAGACAATGAAAAATATACTTTTTAGTTATAGATTTAATGCAAGCTCATACTTGGATGACATGAAACAAATTTTACAAACGTAGCCTTTCTCAGCTAGCTTCAATTCACCCATGAAGAAAACACTTTTTTTAGTAACAAATTCATACTTGCGTGATAGAAAGCAATTTTTAAAAACTCGACCCACCTCGAGTTGTTTGAAGATCTTGTTGACGTAAGTAAAGCAGCCACGTGCCACCTCAAGGTCCTCTTCAAATGAATCCTTCTTAAAGAGGGGCTTTGGTGCGTCCTCAAAGAATCGATGGAATGGAAAGCACTTGGAAACCAATACCGTGTCTTCAACTGCGTTCGACGACTGACGTGGAGAATGTAAAATGTCATTTATTCCCGAGATATTACGTGCTAATTGATTGGCTGGAACGCTATAACGAATGCAGTTAGATCATAGCGACTAGAGGCCTTTAGTGACTAAACAAATGACCATCCATCAAAATTGTTATAACTAATCTGAGGAAAGTAGATGGAAATAAAAAGCAGTACCTCATCCTTCCTGGCTGTGTTGATGTCATTAAAAAATTTCTCCTGCCTGGCCAGGATCTGATGGAATTGTTGTTGGTGGTGGAATTTATTGATGACAACTTCGTTTAAAGATTACCAGTATGGCATATAAAATAATTGAGCTGACAATTTTGTCAGGTTTAAAGGGCTTGGAGTCGAATGCATGCAATTATATTAGTCTAAACTAATGGACAAATCAATGAACGAAAGAATAAACGGAAAAACGAATAAATAAATGAATAAATCGACCAATCGATTGACAAACGACAAATCAAAACCCACAGAAAAGAATAAAAACCAGGAACGAACCTCTTGAACATGAAAATAGCCAGCCAGTTCACAAGTGTACTCATGATTCAGTGGCAGGTTCAAACTCTGGTGCAGCCTGCTGACATGCTGCAACAGTTCCAACCTCTGCTCCAGTACGAAATTCACACGACCGTACCTGGAGAAGATGCAAGTTGCAGATACAAACACATGCAGATAATGATGAATACTTCCATGAATATTGGGTGAATGACAATGTTTACTGGTTTGATGCATGTTGTGTGTAACAGAATAACAGAAATGAGCTGTTGTATGTTTATTTATTCACTCCACATCCATATATCCATCTATCCATACACTATCCGTCTATTCTTTTATTCATTCACTAATCTATTCATCCATATATCCATTCCTTCATATACCTATCCATAGATCCATCTACGCATTCGTCAGTTCATCCATCCATATTCCATATATATCAATCTATCTAATCACTGATCCAACCATCCATCCATCCATCTATCCTACCATAGAAACGAACGAACCTGCTGTAATCACTTTCAGTCTCCAGTTCCTCCTCTCCGTGACCCAACCTAAGCAGATGGCGCTCCTCCACATCCAATTGCATGATCTTCTCAAACAATTGATTCAAAGCCTGAATGTTTTTTTGTCAATAAAAATAAGAATGCACTTACCGTGCTCATTGATATTCACGATAAAATAACCCGCAACATGTGATGGAATATACTATAAAAATTCTAAATATCGTGTCTATAAGGCGCGGTGGTGTAATGGTTGAGACGCCTGGCATCGATCTCGCAGCGAATGAGTTCGAATGCAATTAGAGCCTCGCCTACCCCAGGCAATGAAGACCAAACAGCAAAATAAATAACCAGACAAAAATAGCGACATAGAACCTGATTGGAGTGAGTGACGATGAGAGTCCGTTGTTCGGGGAAGTTGTGGTAGATGTTGGAGATGATCTGGACGGCAACGTCCGTCTTGCCAGTTCCAGGAGGACCAACAACCTAAATTTTAATTTCAAATAAGTTGGGATGTATGCCTGTGTGCGTGCGTGTGCCTGTGTGCGTGCGTGTGTGTTGCTGGTGTGAGGCGGGCCTAGATGTTTTTATATTAGTAATGACGTAATGACAGAACATGTTTTTATATTAGTAATGACACAACATGGATAAATTACATTATTTACCAACAATTAGACACGTGAAAACGAATAAGATGTCTACAAGTTTATTAATGAACATGAATGAACTGCAAGAGACTTCGGTGATGCTACTTAGTTAATGTTCTAGAAATTCGAAATTCTAACGGTGCAAACTACTTACACTTCAACTGATACAGTAACCTATTGAAGAATTATTCAGATAACAATATATTCATTTTAGAACACAAGCAATAATGATCAGTAATTCATCCAATGAAAAATTCTATACACGTGTGTTGTTAATTCAGATTACTCAAAAAAAGACTCAACCCCTCACCCCCCCACTTGACCTACCATGGTCAGCCCTGGTTGCATCCCGGATCTGATGGCTTCGATTTGTGTCGGTGTAAAAAAGATCTGGTTTCTGTTACGTGGTAGGATGGATTTGTGAGAAAATTTTGGTTTGGCTAGTAAGTATAATCGCGACAACAACAACCATCATCTGTGTCGCAATCCCAATCATTATCAACCATCAACACCATCATCAACTATCACCGTAATCACCTCCTAGGTTGATTGAACCGATAAGGACCCCTGTTTGCATGTTTGTAAGGGTGAACGATTATCGTATCTTTCATGTTAGAATCACCCTCCACACTCTTTGAGTCGTTCAACTTGCAAAATGTCAACCTGAAATGTTCATTAGTACGTTTATGATTCATCAAATGAGCGAGGATCCTTTTTGCATTTAAACCAGGCAACTGAGAAACAGGACCAGGCACCTCTACCCATTAAGCCATCGGGCCGCCCATGCAAGCAAGCAAACAAACCTATACGGTGGCTGATCGTCAATAGCTTCAACTTTCTTTCCGTCACCATCCTCCCCTTCAACAGGAAGAACACCATTGGCACGTTCGTCGTTGTAAACATGCTTGGTGGCGAGGATGACGTCATGGTGAGGAAAGGAGGCTTTGAGGTGATCGAAATTCAGGAATGTGTCGTTCCAATCCATCGTTTGAATGTTGTTTGGCAGTCTGATCAATTGGCGTGCGTGGTGAATAACAACGTAGGTTAATTATTTTCTAAAACTTTTATACATGTTCATATTGTTCATCATTCGCAATGGCACATTAACACAAATGTCCACAGAGTAATTGTATAAAAAAATTACAACCACTTTTCAACCACGAGAAAAAGTGTGACACAGTGAAACTTTATTATTATTATTTTTTAAAAAATCAGAATCTGACAGGCACAGGCAGAAGCTTTCACATCTGCAGTCTCAATTAACAATCAACCAGTAGCCAAAAATTTTTAAACTAAATTTTTTTACTATTGTCTGTGATATTAATTTGTTACTTCTGTTCACGATATTGCAACTTCCACATTTAGACACACAAGTCGTTGTCAGACGTCCATAGTAAATCAATCTTCGAACGGATCCACCAGCTAAAACTTTCGCACAACAATTTATACATACACTCAGCGGCTAAGATACTTAACATGAGGCTCGAGCCTACTTGGAGTAATGAGCAGCCCAGGGATCACCGTAGCCCAGAATTATGTTAATGAGCCAGTCCGGGACGACGCAATTAATATTCATGAGGTCTCTGATGGTCTCCAGGACAGCTTTGAAGTTGTTTTCTTTCGGTTTCCGGCGGATGACCAAGTTGAATGTTTCATACGGGTCCTGTATTTGTTGTTGTCACGTGATGTAAATAATGATGCTTAATGTGACGTAGATGATGGAGCCAATGATGGCGTTAATGTGACGCAGACTGGTGACGTCAAAATTAATTTTCAATGTCAAGATGTCGATTGAAAAGCAGGTTATACTGAAACACCCTCATCAAAATACGCAACAACACAGCTGTACATACGTTCAAAATATTTCACGTGAAACCTAATTTCAAACTTTTGGTTAGCAATTATCATATGGGCTAGACGAACAAACGAATCGAGAGTTAAACTGCTTACTTCGTTGCCCTTGTTAATATTCATGAGGTCAGAATAGTACTGGTTAGCATCAAGGAACACGCGGAATGTTCTACTGTCTCCTGTAACTGTGGGTTTTGGCTCCACACCTATGTGTGTGTATATGTTTGTGTGTGTATATGTTTGTGTGTGCACATGTTTGTGTGGGTATATGTTTGTGTGTGTGTCTGTATGTTTGTGCGAGTATGCATATATACGTACGCAAAAAGAAAAAAAATTTAACCTTCCTCGATGACCTTGCCGGCGTCATCAAGCATCCCTTCAATTTCACAGCCTCTCACATAGGTCAGACCAACCTAAAGAACGTGTTTGCGTGCATATGTGGGAGAATGTGTGTGTGTGCGTGTGTGTGTGTGCGTGTTTAAATATGCGTGTGCGTACGTGTGTGTCAGTGCTGTGGGTATACTATAAACGCATACATGAAGCACAAAATCAGTAATATGTACAATAAAAACTACGACACACGAATCCTCCTCCTAACTCACTTGTGGTATGAATGGCTGGGTGAAATCGAACTTGTAGCCAGTTGGAAACTGTGGCCGGACGGTGACCAGGAAGATGACGTCATGTTTACGGAGGGCTGGTCATTTTAAATCATTATTATTTATAATTATTATTATTATAAATATTATTATCATTATTAATTCTTAAATAAGTGACAATAACAAAAAATAATATTGCAATACAGCACAACATACACAATCAACCAACCGAGCCATTCTTTGTGAAAGTTATTCTTCAGGTTGAGGCTGATGGTGAGGTCTGCTCTCACACAGGCTGGCTGGTTCTCGCCGACGTTCGGTTTGGCCACCTGTGTCGCACATGATGGTGCAAGTAAATGTACAGACACATAAAAACACGTACACACACATATCACAACACATACGCTATCCCATAGACACATAAAAACACGAACACATACACACACACACACACACACATACCAATACATGCACATCCACATAAAAAAAGATACACACATACAAACCAACGCATACACATTACACATCCACATAAAACACGTACACACACATATCAACACATACACATCCAAATAAAAAAGGTACACACACACACACACACACACATACCAACACATACACATCCACCTAAAAACACGTAAACACACACACATACCAATACATACACACCCACATAAAAACACGTACACACACATATCTACACATACACATTTACCTAGACACGTAGAAACACGTACGCACACACATACCAACACATACACATTTACATAGACACACATATCCAATACACACATACAAATAAATATACATTGAAAATATTCAAAATATATATATGAAGTATAATGAAAATATAATATTAGAGTTAACGTCACTGATGAAAATATAATAGAAAAGATACGGGGGATAAAGGAATGAGAGAAAGAGGCAGCCAGAAACAAGAAGTAGAAGGAAATAGAAAAAGAGATAAAAAGATTAAAAGAGAGGAAGAGAGAGAAAAAAAATGTGGAAAAAAGAGAGAATGAAAAATAGACAGACAGACAGACAGAAAGACAGACAGATAGATAAATAGATAGATAGATAGATAGATAGATAGATAGATAGATAGATAGATAGATAGATAGATAGATAGATAGATAGATAGATAGATAGATAGATAGATAGATAGATAGATAGATAGATAGATAGATAGATAGATAGATAGATAGATAGATAGATAGATAGATAGATAGATAGATAGATAGATAGATAGATAGATAGATAGATAGATAGATAGATAGATAGATAGATAGATAGATAGATAGATAGATTCCATCTCAACCCACCTCAACAACTGTAAAAGATGATATGGTGTGTGCCATGCGAGCGTAACCACCAAAATGACAATCACAATCTGCTCCAAGCCTAGAAATGATTAAGAAAATGGATTAAAGATTAGTATTATGATTAAGTATTAATAAAATGATTAAGGGTTAATACAATGATTAACAAAATGATTATGTAATGATATAATAATTAAGATTAACATAACAACTAGCGAATAGCATTGTCAAAAGACAACCCTGTTCGAATGATTAACGAACAAATAATAATAAAAAAAAACGCGTCACGAATTTACTACTTGAAGGCATTGAAACAATGAAGTTGAAAATTTTGTAAGAAAATAAAATTTCAAAAATAAATTACCATGGCTTCATCCTATAGACAGCGTCTTCAACATCTTGTCTAATTTCATCTGTTAAATATTAATAATTACAAGATTCATTCATTCTAATTTACTCTGGGAACGGGTGAACTTATCATAACCAAATATTTATGTAATTTTCAAAATTGAGATTCGAGTGAGTGATATTTTTCAACCTTTGCCATAACTTTACACAAATCTGATACCTCTCATTGAAAAAATCCTTTAAGCAACCAATAAACCAAAAGATAGATAGATAGATAGATAGATAGATAGATAGATAGATAGATAGATAGATAGATAGATAGATAGATAGATAGACAGATAGATAGATAGATTGATCAGTTCGTCAACAAAGAACATAACTCAATCAACAAACTTATGAATCAAGAAACTAACCAATCCGTAAAATTATCCACAGCCAACAACCAATCATTTGCGATTTATAACCAGCCAATCAACAGTAATGTTAATTACATCAAACGAGTAACTTACCACTAATTAACTGATTAAATCATTAACTAATTAATCCATTCAACTAATAATAATTAATAAATTAGACGACCAGTTAACCAAACAGATGGATCATAGAGTCAAACAAAGTCATAGTAAAAACCAGCCAAATATCCGTATAACACTAACAAGTAGACTCCAGTCTGAACAGGTTGAAGTTTCTCAGCAAGTAATCATGAATTGTGAGGAACTGGAGGTTCAACTTCGGCAAGGCCAGACCTCCTGGCAGACGAAAAATAAATTGAAAGTGGTTATAAATGATGATAAAGATGGTGCAATAGTTAAGGCTCTGCTGTTGTAGTGACTGGAACTTATGGCAAGGAGAACCCCATGAAAAATTAAGAAAAAAAAGCAGATACGGACCTGATGCGGCCTGCCTGCTCTCGACACCGGCTGCATACTCCACAGGCACGATATTTTCATTCCAAATAATCTGCTCAGTTGGGTAGAGAGGTGTGGTGTTCAGCTGCTCCAGTTGGGACTGCCTCAGCTCCAACTCGTAAATCTGAAATGATGGTTGCGGTTGCAGTTGTTGGGTGAATGTTTTTCTTATGAATTATTTAGAATATCAGACTCTGATAGGCACAAAATCGGTCGCATCAGGAAATAAAATAATATAAAATGAAAAAAAAAACAAATGAATGTATTTGTGTCTCGGGGTTTCAGTCTCACTTTGTGTTTCTTTAAAAATAACAGCTCTTCCACACATAGCCAGTTGTACACTTATACAGTACACACACACATTGTTTGACTTTTTCTTCAAAAAATTTTCTTTCTCAAAGATGCCTAAACACATACAGACATATACATTTCCCAACATTAAAATTCAATTATTATCAAACGTTTTGACATGGCAAAATTTATACTAAGTTTCTAAAATCACTGTGGACTGAGCCAACAAAATATGAAGCAAAAAGTATAATAGGAGGCTAACTAATAATTCAAGAAGGTAATCGCTGCTGTATTCTGTTGTGTCATGTTCCACATGTTGTTGTAGTTGTTGCTGAGATTGTTGTTGTGATTGTTGTTGTGACTGGGGTGGTTGTTGCATAGGCAGTACTTCTTGTTGTTTCTTATCAGGTTCACTTTCTTCTCGCTGTAGTTGTTGAGATGTTGGTTGCTGCCCTCCGTTTTCTTCTGATTCCATATCACTGACTTGCTGTTGTTGTTGTGGAAGAAGTTGTTGTTGTGGAGAAAGTAGCTGTTGTAGTTGTTGTTGTTGCTGTTGTTGTTTGTTAGGAGAGGGAACTAGGAGCATGGCGGCCACCAACTCGTGGAGCCTCTTGTTCCTTGAGGTGATTGAAAATTTTTTTATTCAACGTTTTTTCAACAGCCACTAACTTCATTTAATTACTTGATTAATAATAATAATTATTATTATTATAATAATAATAATCCAACGTAATTAGTAATAAAATTAAATAAGTTTTCTTCAACTACTGACTTAATTAATTACAGCTAAGAAGTTCTGAGTTAACATTTCAAAAAATATTCATTAAAATTACTAAAGATTATTAAAATTATAACAAAAAAGTCACAAAAAAATTATGAAAACGTCAAAGAAGTTGCCAGAAAAAGAAATCCTAACGGTAATGTTGAAAAATGCTTAATTAGTTGTTTTCGACAGTTGACATTTGAGGCACTCTGCAGGGCCACACTTTTCAATTCTGGAAAGTTCTTGAAGATTGCTTTCTGTTGTTGATGATAATGACGTGATAAAAATAAATACAGCATGACAGTACGAAGCCACTTTAAATAAATGTTAGAAGGCTGAATGCTTAGGGTGACTGGCACAGCTGTTGGACTGGGTTTAAATGCAAGAAGATCCATGCCAATCTCATTGGAATGTGTGATGTATTGGGTAGCGTGTATTTGTGGTTGGTGCCTCTGGAAAATGCTAAAAAGAGAATCTTATAAAAAAAGTTGCATGCCGCAGTATTAGTAAGTAAGTATTAACCTGCAATCTGGCCATCTTATCGTAGCAGCCAATGAGGACCTCACGCTCATTCAACGCCTCTCCTGATTTGTCGTTGATTTCAAACTTTGCATAGAATTGTAACATGTCCATTAATTCGGTGAATAACTTGCCTTCCTCTCGCTTCAGCAAGTTGCTTCCTCTGCATCTGTTTTGCGTATGTTGTTAGTGTTTGTATGATTGCTCTATTAATGAGCCAACCTACTAACCAACCAAACAGCCAACTGACTGATCAACCAGTCAACCAACCATCTAATCAACTGACCAGCCATTAAACCAGCCAACAATCTATCAACCTTATTAGCCAACAGCCAGCCGAACAACCGGCCAAACGAACAAACACAACTAACATAACAATGAAATGCTTGGAATGAAACAGAGTGTTGAACAATCTCCTGGTAGGCAGTTGGGCCAGCAAATCAATCATCCACTCAATGAATCTCTCACAATAATCCACTTTGTGCGGTTCTATGGGACCTTTAGCCATACAAAAATGACAAATATTAATTCTTAATACCAACTAATTAACATAAATGACAAAGGTCAATTCTTAATACTAACTAATTAACATAAATGACAAATACTAATTCTTAATACCAACTAATTAACATAAATGATAATTATTAATTCTTAATACTAACTAATAAACATAAATGACAAATATTAATTCTTAATACCAACTAATTAACATAAATGATAAGTAATAATTCTTAATACCAACTAATTAACATAAATGACAAATACTAATTCTTAATACTAACTAATTAACATAAATGATAATTATTAATTCTTAATACTAACTAATTAACATAAATTACTACAAATTAGCAAAGTTACTCTACTCAGTCAACTGACCGGTAACTTGAAACGACTGGACAACAGTTAGAAACTTGTCAAGGTGGTTAGCCAGGAAGTTCACCTCGACCTCTGCATCTACTTTTTTCTGGCCCTCCAACGAATCAAACGCCTTGTTTAACTTCTTCCAAACTTTTTTGTGTGTCGTGTTTTCTTCGAATATCCATTCTCTTAAGGACTGTGTGTTTGTGTGTGTGTACGTGCGTGTGTGTGTGATGATGGTTTGGTGATAGTTATGATGATATGATGATGGCATTAATGTTAAAAGTGATGATGGTATAGTTAGTTATGATGAAAAAAAACAATGGTCTTGGCCATATTGATGATGATGAGTTAATAAAAAAAAATTTAAAGTTGTTGCAAGCATAAAATCAACAACAGCACAAGCGCAAACAAACAAACAAACACACAAACTGACAAACACACAAACAAAACAAACACCATTAAACCGCCCACCTGATGAATATTCTTCCACATCAACAAAGTAACCAACTTCATCACCTGGTTCCTAACTAAATCACTCCCCTGGTAATATTAACAATTCACATTTTAAAATTCACTTTTTAAAAATATCCTCATCAAATTGCTACATTATCAAAGGTTCTATTGTAGAATTCACGTTGACTATGAGGAAGTTTGAATTTTTGAAATAAAAAAAAATTAATTTTAGAAAATAAATACAAAAAAACACAGAAAAAAAAACGAACAAGACTATTAAATGCGTGTATGAAGAAGGTGATGACGACGCAGAGCTCGGCATATGAGATGTCCTTCTCGAGGCTGATGAGGACAACTCTGTGGAAGAAGTCCTCAAACAATTCACCACTGGACTGGAAGCACTGGGAGGAATAAATAATAATAATAATAATAATTAACAATAATATTATCAATAATAACAATAATAATAATAATAACAACATTTTGGTGCACTGGTTTGAAAGTGTTGAATTATGTAAGGAAAAATGATTAATTAAGGACTGAGTGACTGATGAAAAAATAAATAAATAATATAATAATACAACTAATTTATAAATAATAATAAAAACAATAAATAATATTCACAGACATTCCAGGCTGGAACTCTTTCTCTGAACTTCTCGTTAACCATAGACACGATGCAGAGGACGTGGGCTCGAGTTGACTGGCATCAATAATAATAATAATAATAATAATAATCAAAACAATAATAATAATAAGATGATTATGATATGATTTTATTTCAACATCACCTCTCAATTTTGACTGAAAATTTATTTATAAAAATTAATTTAATAAATGAATATTTTAATAAGTTGTAGAAACTGTGAAAGGTGAATAAAAAATTTTACCTTGATGGTATAATTCGGCCATAAATAATTTTCTAAAAACTGATTGTATTCCAATAGCATAATTCTTCTAGTGGAGTAGCTGGATAATTTTTTTGAAAAATATTAATTATTTATATAAAAATATTCATTCATTTAAAAATGAATGAATGAATGATTTAACAAGTGAATGAATAAATGAATGAATGAAAGAAAGAATTTAAAAAAAAAAATGATATTATATCAGTTTAATATATGACGATTAAGATAATGTTATAAAAATACCACTTTTTCAAGTACGAATAGTAATAAAATTTTAATTAATTAATTATCGTTATTACAAATTGACAATTTTGAAAAAAAATAATAAAGAATGCTAAAAATAAAAAAAAACCAACTGTGTCTTCTTCAGCTCCATTGCATAAATATCATCAATAACCTTGAAGAGGAAAATTTAGAAAAAAATAAATTTATTTTTATAAAAATTGGAACATTAACAAATAAGTGATCTATAAAAAGTTAATTGACCTCACAAGCAATAGTGAATCTTTTTTAAAATCTGAATATCTATTTATCTGATTAATTAATTTATTCCATAGGTATTCCTATGGTATCCTCCATGTTTACAAATAATCATAATGTACATTATGATTGTTTGTAAACATGGACGATACCACAAGAATACCTATCTCACGTTTTACCTAATCTCTATAATACTCTTTCATTTAACTTGCATTTTTTTAAAAAATTGAAAATATTAAAAAAAATCAAGAAAAAATATTAATTCTTCATCTCTTAGCTACAGATGTCAATAACAAATTATCTAACATTTAATAGAGAATATGAAAAAACACCATATGATATTTTCAGTCTAAAGCAGACAAAACACTGAAAGACAAGGATAAAAATAAAAATGCCAGCATTTATATTTTAGAATTACCTGAGCATTATATGGTAGTCTTGGCAAATCACTGAATGGAGCCCAGTATTTTTTTGACAGCTGGAAATAAAATTTAAATATTCATACGTTATGGTTATGTTATGTTAATTACCAGTCTCCATGAATAAAAAACATCTGTGGGTTATTTTTAATTAATCTGAGTGATGAAAAAATGGTCAGATGAAAATGTTTTTTTCACCGTAATTATTATCTATAAAAAAAAATAAGAAATCCCACTGCTTCAGCAGTTCCACTAAAATAAAAACCAAATCAGAAAATAAAATTTTATTATCATTTATTTATTAATAAACAACAAAAATAAAATAAATTTACTTATTATTTAGAAGTTCTGTTAATAACAATACATAATAAAAAGTTAATTAAATTTTAAATTTTAGTAAATTAATCTGAATCACCTGCGTCAATACGTCAGCCTGGATTTGCTGGACAGTTGGAGCGATGTTAAATTTTCTCTTAGTCGCCATGTTACTAATTAATAAATAAAAAACTTTCCAAGCTAATCAATTTGACAAATTTTAAGCGGTTCGGTCCGAATCGTACACGATTGAACGTATTATCGCCTATTTCAAAACATGCATAGAAAAGATAGATATTTATATAATTGCCTTATGTAGTTTAATCACAATTTATGTTTATGCATATTGACGTAATGAAAGAATGTCGTCATGGCAGACATCTCAAGTTAACAATGAATTTTTATACGAAAGTTTAATCACAAAGCATCAAACTCATTTTCATAACAACAAAAGAAAAGAAAAATTCAAAAGCCATACCCATCTTAGGTGATAGAGTAGTGGAACACAAAAAATCAAAATAATTCAAAAATCATTCAAGAAATATCACAAAAAGCTCCGCCATAGAACATTAAAACTCCAGAAATAGACACATCAATTACAAAATATAAGAAAAGCTCAAGCTTAAGAAAAATGAGCTTCTACGAAATATTAGAAAAACATTCAAATCACATTATAATATATAAAGATGAGTCGAGACAAAAAGGATCAGCAGCAGCTGTCATTCCTAATCTCAAACCCTACTCCAACGACTCCCACCATACGCATCGACCTTAACAGCTGAACTGATAGCAATTAACATGGCACTGGATCACATAAAAAGCTGCAAAACAAACCAATTTCTAATTGTCACAGACTCCTTATCCAGCCTCACGGCAATAAATTCTGATAGAAATAGAAACCCCCTAGAAACAAGGAATAAAAACAAAATTCACAACATAATGATAAATAATAATTCAATAAAATTATTTTGGAGTCCTAGCCACATTGGAATTTTGGGCAACGAAAGAGCATACCAGGCTGCCAGCCTGGCACATTCTCTTCCAGTATCAAACATTCCAATACCAATGTCCGATATAAACCCATCATACATCAATATATCGTATCCACGTGGCAACAAAATGGAATCCAGCCAATAACTTTTTAAAAAGTTCAAACCCTAAAGTAAATAGTCCGAATCCAAATGTATTGCATCTAGAAAGAAGATACCAAACGATGTAATAAGAATCAAAATAGGTCACACAAAATTATCTCACTCTTGAATTTACACAAGATCTTCACCTCCAGTTTGCGATACTTGTGGTACAAGACTGACCATTCATCACATTATCACAAAATGTCAAAAATACCAGTTAAACAGAAGAATTCACAACATTCCGACCAATATGTAGCAAATATTTGAGGATCCAATTAGCATTCAAAAAACAATAAAATACTTAGCATATTTAAATCTTATTTAGGAAATTTAAAACTAAACGAAGTCAACAATACCCAGCTTGTGCTGAAACGCTGGAGGTTGGGCTACGGTAAAACAATTTTAAAATACCTCGACGACAACTGTGTAACAATCAATAAAATAAAAAATCGTAATGCGTTATATGTTTTTCAGAGGGACTGGTAGACTACCTGAGCAGTTTCAACATTAATAAGACAGCATAAAATTAATAAATAGCTTGTTTGAGTTCCTCATCGTCGTTTATTTTGTGCTCATTGTTCTGGCCGATATTATTTCAATTATTAAATTAGAAATTTATTAAATTCTTCTCCTATAATTCTTCTGATTATAATTATATTGTAAATAAATTGCTCTCTAGGGTTGCTATCTTCTAATTTTAAACATGAGGTTAAGACGGCCAGATAATGAGCAGTGCGGATGCGGGCGGTTGCGGTTTGGAAAAATCTTCTCTGTTTGGGACTTTATTATTTACACGTACATACATTTACAACGTACATACACACATATATAAACACATATAAGCAGTGCGGATTTAGGATAACGGAAAAAGTAGAGTGTTTTTGAAGGGAAAATTGACATTATAAGCCCATTAGTAAAAATGTTGGCGCCCCCGTGAAAGAAATTTGTGAAATTCCTTCTCCCTGGTCATCAACTTTTCAAAAAACTTCTCTCTCGGTCGTCGACTTTTTTTGCATCTCCCTCCTTTTCGAAAAAATATCCCCCAGGTCGACAAATATTTTGGCCCCCATCTTCAAAGTACTGTACATGGCGGCGTTACTGATCATTGGCAGATCTAGACAGCTTTGACGGAGAGGCAAGACTTTTAAAAATGTTTGACAACCGAAGGGGGGGGAATTAAAAAAAGTGGGGGGAATTGGGAAAAGAGTCCATGACCGGAGGCCCGGAGGCGAGAACTTTCTTTCAATAAAAACTTGGTGGCCGGGGGAATTTTCAAAAACTTGTTTCGAAAATTTTTCTGTGTTCATGGGAGCTAACATTTTTTACGGGAGGCCAACTTTTCTGATAATAGGCTTATAATGAAAATTTTCCATTCAAAAGCTCTACTTTTTTCCGTTAAAACTACGACTTTTACTAACTCTTAACACAAACAACACACTCAACGGAAGAGTGCCACCCGTCCCTCTTCCCCTTAAATCCGCCACTGGTACTGATGATTCTAGAAAAACATCTAACAAAAAAATTAGGCATAATAACGTAATATAAATATCAACATACCAGATCAAACCAGCCAATCAGAGAGTTTGATTTATTAATATGACAATTCGGGTTTACTGTTTGTAACTGACACAAACTTGACTGTTGGCCGTAGAAATTTCTCCGTAATGAGTTCTGCTGTCTGAAATGGTTTGCCTAGGGATCTTCGTGATCTTGCGATGTCTATAGCTCAATTTCGTAAAAAGTTAAAACACTATCCTTTTGCCCAAGCTCATAGTGCTCATGTTTTTCCATTCATTGCATCGCCTTACTGAATAGCTACACAATGATCGTTGGCACCTCTGAGTTCTTTTTGAAGGGCGTTTTTACATGCACTCATAATAATAATAATAATTATTATTATTATTATTATTATTCTCATAAATACATTCAAAATTTCTTTTTTTGAAACTATTCAATCCATCGCCCCCTTCTTTTATTTTTATTGAACTATTTCACTTATTACATTTCATTTTATATTTACTTAATATTATCTTTTATTGAACTCTGTTATGTATGTATAAATATGTTTTTAGATCTTAAAAGATATTTAGAAATTTGAACAAGTAAGATAGATAATATTATAAGTGTAAACTAAGCAATTAGATGCAACGTTAAGCGTCCTTTTGATAACAATTCTTCCTTTTTCATTATGTTTATGAAGCTTATAGAGATTTTTATCCAGATTTTAAGACCATTTTTCAGCTACTAATTTGATTGTTATCTAATTAAAAAAGAAAATTTCACCAAAACATGAGAACAGCTAGCAGTATAATAAGCAATATAAAAAGTGTAAAGTATTCACATAGACTATAAAGTATCACTCAAGGCCGCCAGTGAATCAAACGCATCCCAGTGTTCGAAACCAATCAACAATGCAAGCAGGCGTTAGTTTTAAATTCGGCGTGAAGTTGAAAAATACTTCATTAGCATTCATTTAAACACTTTTTATTTTCTTTCTCCCTCTCTCTCTCTCTCTCTCTCTCTCTCTCTCTCTCTCCTTTTCTCTTTTCTTCCACTTAGATATATAAAATCGAATAATAAACTTGTTTTTGGTTTGTACTTAAGTAATGAGTTGCAATTTAATATCTGCTCAAAATTTTATATTATTCATTATATTTGTATATAACTGTTTGTTTCCATTTTGACCGTTACTGATAATAATAATAATAATACTCACCCCATCATGTTGAGTTACGTGAAACTATTCCTTGCCGCAGTTTACATTGCAGACTTGAGTGATATACGTGCGCATCCGCAACGAGTATGCAACAACCATTATTGTCTACTTTCTGTTCGTGCAGTTGAACCCGGTGATTTTGAGGACAAAGAGACATTTTGTTCTCATAACAACAATCACAACAGGAATAACCACATTTACAATAGCGACATGAAAGCATGGTTATTAGAAATTTATGACGAGTCGATCGAAAAACTTTTAGAAAAATTTCTAAGTGGAAGACATGTGAATGGAAATATTCTATTAAATGTTGAAGCCAGAGGTGGGAATTGGACCTGGTTGAATGGTAAACAATGTAGGTTTCCAATTCAAAAACATCTGACGTGCCTGCGTATTTGCTAACTCACCATTCAAACATTAGCCACATACACACATAGGCTACAAAACACGACAACCATCTTCTAATCTTATTTTGTTTAGTCCGAAATCCAGGCACAGTCGTTTGTTTGCATTAACTGGTGGTTGGACCAGGATGAAAAAAATGTTTAAATAACATGAATGTAGCCATTTCATTCTTGCATACATATACAAATTTTTCGGCAACACTTTTAAATTAGAATCTCAAATTGAATCAATTTTAAATTAATTCTAACCTTTTAGACAACCGCTTTTTACGTAAAAGTTAGAGCTAATAATAACCTAAATTTCATATGCCAGGCTTTTTGTTTTTAGAATTTTTGTACATACTTCAAATTAAATTTTTTTTAATTATTTCTCATAAATGAAATTGATAAATTGAATTGTAAGTTATAGGAAGCATTTTCGACAATGGTGGCAAACCAAATTGGGTGGGTCGCGTTACGAGAACGTATGCTGGAGATGATTTTCAGTTCCTGGCTGACAGCCATCTGACAAAGTATGATGCTCTGTGCAGGGCTGAAAGTATGTGTGTTTGTGTTTATTTATTAGTTGAAACGTTCATTTGTTGGATCAGATAAGATTTAATTTTTTTATCCATGAGAATTTAATTTAATATCTTTTAAGAACGAATAACTACTGCTTATATTTGGGTTATATGAGGATTCGATGTTCAGCATGACGAGGCCACCACACCTTAAAATCACTAATTGTGGATTTTTAAAACAGTGCCAATGATCGAACAGAAATTTTTAAAGCATGTAATTTTAATTTAACGTGTAAATTGCCGTTTCATTGCAGTAGCAAGTGCAGATTGAATGCTCGTTGCTGTCATTCTTTTTACAAATTTCCTCAGCCAATCAATGCAGCCATCCACATAGTTGGCAGTGCAACTCTCAGTGCATCTTTCCATTGAATGAAAATTTCACATGGAATGAAGCTCAAAATGAATGCATTAAGAAGGACGGAGAACTTGCATCGTTTGATGATTGGGACTCTCTCAAATTCAATCAAACCTCTCGAGCCTGGGTTCAAAACCTGTCGATGCCGACGTATTGGATTGGATTAACGAGGAGGGTGGTTAAGTGGCGACATGCAGGTAACTTAAGTTTATTGTAACGTGTGTATTTGACCGTTTTGTAATGTTTGATGAATATTTGAAAATAATTTGATTTTTTAATTGTATTTTTTTCAACCTTTTCTCGGTATTTTAAATATTATTTATTTGTTGTGAACTATTTATTACATGATCGAATTTTTGCCAATTTTTTTCGAATGGTTTCTGTTAATTCTCATTCATTATTAAATCGTTTGTTAGTTGTGTACTCTGATTACTTTGTGACCGTTCTGTGAATGTGTGGAAAAAATATTTTGTTGGATTTTCGTTTATTTTTTGATATTTTTTAAATTTTCAAATTGACCTATACAACACGACGATTTAAAAACCCAACTGACAGGAAAGTTTGTGAAGTACAACAGATGGAGGGCATCTGATTTAATCGTGGAAGCCGAGGCAAAAGAACAAACATGTGTGTTCATGATGAGTGAACATCAAACAACTAACAAACACCAAATAATGAACGAACACCAAATTATGAACAAGAGTTTTAACGTGGGGTGGTTCACAGCTCCGTGCAATCAATCATATCATGTCGTTTGTATGGTTGATAAGCGAAGTAATTTGTGTGTCGGTTGTCTGTATGTGTGTTTGTGTACGTGTGTGCGTGTGTGTAAGAGAGAGAGAGAGAGAGAGAGAGAGAGAGAGAGAGAGAGAGAGAGAGAGAGAGAGAGAGAGAGAGAGAGAGAGAGAGAGAGAGAGAGAGTTTGTATGTGTAGTTTGAGTCTGCATATCTGCAAGTAAACGTAATAATAAGCGAATAACAAATAATTCCTAATCAGAGTTGTTTGAAACCCAGCCAGTTTTCAACTACTGGTTCGGAATCATATTCCCAATAATGATCTTGTTGGAATGTGTAGTTGTCTGGATGAGATGCATGGATTTATTGTGGTTAGTTTGGTGTAGGTAGATAGTTAGTTGATTGGTTTTGTGATATAACTATTTTAGAAACTTATAACAAATTATAACAATTTTCTTCGTCGTTTATTACAATTACGTTTTTAAATGAAAAATAATTTGCTAAGCATTGATAAGAAATTCGCATTGTATATCTTTTTAAAACCTGTAATACTTGAAACTTTACAAATTTAAATGTCTACATATCAAATTTTTCAATTTTAATTGACATGCCTCTCTAACATCTTGTATTTTGAAGTGAGTGACTGGACTACACAAGTGTCTTAAAAATTTTTACAAATCGTTCGTTTTAAAACAGAAATGGTTGCAGCGTAATTCAATTGATTTAACATTTATGAAAGTCTGACTTTTTTCATTACAGTTTCAAACCGAAGACCAACAAAGGACCAACTGACGTGTTGGAACCAACTGTTGAACTATCAGACCAAAAGCCACCCGTCCAACTTAAAATTTCACTTTAGATAAAATTTGTTTGCAGATGTGGTGAAGACAAATGTAACAATTCTTGAAACTTTTAACAAACAATCCTATTTATTATTTTCCCTATTAACTTAAGGTTATTAAAATGTTTCAAAATGAACATGCTTCAAGTGTATATTTCTATTTCATTGTTTCAAAGACGGGTAACCGAAAATTCATTTCTTATAAAAAGTTATCCGAATTTTTTTTTCGAAAATTTTTTTAAAAATGTTTCAAGTTTAATTGTGGGTGGATAGTTTTATGGAATTAAATAAGATCGATAAAAATAAAATGCCTCCATCCTTCTACGTCGAATAATTATGAAATCGATGATTGAGACTTATACATAAATGAGCACATTTTAAAAATGAAAGAGAAACATATTAATATTGCGGATGGCTATCCCATATACATTAACTAAATTAAAATATATGGAATAATCCCATATCCGATAATGAAAAGGCTTCCTGGTGAATATCAGAGAAAAGGGCCAGAAAAAGCAATTGGAGATTTATCAAAAGAGTGGTTAACACGAGTTAAGAAGAAGTGAGAACAAGAAGACGATCGTAAACCAGGGCGTTTAGGTTCAATTAACATATCGGATAAGTACTAAGGAAATAATTTAGATTAAGACCTAAACATTAATTTGCAAATTATAAAAATTATTCCATATTGAAGAAGACAGAGCAGAGATCGAACGAAGGTGAACAACAATGTAAGATCGAGACTACTAGTTATGACGTTGCTTGACAGCATTAAAATTGACGATAACCACGAAGGTAATCACAAACGACAAAATGATGATAACGATGATGATAACGACGACGACGATGATGATGGGGATGATGATGATGACAACCAATAGTTGCCACACGTGTTCTACTGCACTTTATCTTCAAACTTGTAACCCTCAATTATGGAAAGGTTACAAGATCGTACAGAAGATCTGCGGTGTTCTTGAATGTTCTTTAGTCCCGTTCTCTGCCAAGTTGTTTGTGTGATGCACATTCTCGCTCTCTTTGTTCACTGTGGATTTTAAAATATGGACTTCCTAGAAGTCGCTGATCATGTAGGTAGGATCATTATTAAACAAATGTTTATTGATTATGAATTATCATGTTAGTGATATTATTGAAAAATTAAGACAAAAACTGAATAATTTATTACATTCAAAAAAACCAACAGAATATAAATTCATGAAATTCATTGGAATTTTTTAACATAAGAAAAATCAATGTTTTTCGTCCAAATCTTTTCGTTGTAAGCACAACGAACAAAACGCACACGGCAGGGCATGTAAGTACAAGTAAAAAAGAAGGTACTCACGTACGTACAAGAATGTTGTACAGGTATCATAATCATCATCCTCATCATCACACATGTTTAACGATGATCACCATAAATTGTTTAACTCTCAACATTCTGTTTCTTCAATCCATCACACATCCAGCATAAATGCACGTACCTATCTCACTTGAATATTTTACAAACAATTACTTAATTACAGAATACACAAACATATCCATAATCAATTGCACGCAACATATACAATACACACTTATATTGTACATATGCATACTCACACACACACACACACATTAAACGTGCACATGCATACACTCATTGTACTCAAATACACACGTACCTACATAACGCACATTCCAATGACTCTCTTTTAAAAATATTAATTTGTAAAAACAATTTAATTTGAAAACTTTTTAATCGTTTGAGTTGAGAGTTTGACAAATTATACCTTTTATGAAAAAAAAATTATTAAAAGTTTATCAGCATTTGATACCTAACGATTTAGCGATATTATTTTTATAACATAATATATATATATATATATTAACCCCATAAGAAACAAACACACACACACACACACACGTATATATATATATGTGAGCATAAGTTTCTATGAGTTACAAATTATTTCTCGGCCAGTTAACTGCTGGGTCAAACAAAAAATCAGCTTCTGCATCTATGCACGCACGCACACACACACACAAACACGTACACAACCATACACACAATCGGTACTGGCATTATTTCATTGTAGTAATAAATGCACGCATTGGCAGATGCAATCAATAAATTTGTGCGAATTTAAACATCATTCATGTTTACATCACGAATCACATTGCTAGATCCACACATTTTTGTAAGACACAGCATCCACATATGAAGACTTGTACATTCACTCCTATTCCAACACATCCAAGTTGACAAATTAATACTACACTACACAACTCAGTCATGGATTAACATGCATTCTTCACATTGATTTTCACATTCACTGGTTTCCTACTCTCGTTAGCAGTCAACATACTACACATGACTGACTACTCAACACAGATAGAAAAGTGCATAACGTATCACTGATGTTCAGCAATAGATGTACTGATTTGTATGGGGATAATGAATGATTGTTTGAAGATAAGCACGCAGAACACGTGCATCACACGCTCTTCGCATTATACCATCTATTCAATTAACGAACACGTATCCATTTACATATCTTAATTGAATTTGTACTTTCACCAAATCACCCCCACTTGAAACAATTAACACAAAACATCCACACACATAGACTTAGTAACATAATATGTGTGCTCTACTATGTTTATTTTATAGGTAATATCTGTTCCCAGCATCATGGTTTTGTGGTCTTCTAATTTGAAATAAATTTTTTCTTTGGAACTAGTCTTGAATTACTTCCCACACTTTCTAGAATTTAGCTATAAGTTTGCAACAAAAAATATTGTATACACCTGAATCGTTCATCAGTACATCGACACTGTCCACTGTCTAGCCTCAATATTTATTTCATTATTTTTAATTTTTAATTCATTATCATGTTATGATTGAAAAACTTTTGTAGAAATGAAAAATATTTAAAAAGAAACATTAATTATTACGATTATCATTACTGTTAAAGCTATTGTTATTTTGGTTAGGATGATTTGAAAAACGGGTCCTGTTTAATCTTGGGTCTATCTTTCCGGAACCAAATGATCTCTGAGGTTGACGCTGCGGTTGATGTTGTTGCGGTTGATGATGTTGTGGCTGGCGTTGTTGAGGTTGGTGTTGTTGGTACTGGTTTGGCTGGTGCTGTGGCTGATACTGTTGGTATTGTGGTTGATGTTGTTGTAGCTGATGTTGTGGTTGATGTTGTTGGTGCATATGTTGTGGCTGGTGTTGTTGGTGCTGCTTCGGATGCTGTTGAGGTTGATGCTGTTGGTGCTGTGATTGATGTTGCTGGTGATAATGCTGCTGCTGAAATTGGTGATTATCCTGATAAGATTTTTGAAAAGTTTTAGGATCTGGAAGGAAGGATCCAAATCGTTTTCTAGGTTCTTGATAATTAGAATCACGAGGCGAATTCATACGATGCCTTGGCTGAAAATCGTTGGATGGAGGGAAAGGAACTTTTGGTCCCCTGAACCGTCCAGAAAAGTTGGGACGAAACTGATCGTTAAAATTGTTGCCAGTGTCATAGTGATCACCATGATCAAAACGAGGACCGGGCTGATCATGGGAAGAATGACGCGGATCAATCCACTGGGGAGGCAGAGGGTTGTGAAGAGGAGCAATTCTTGGACTAAAATGTTGAGCAGGGCCTATCATAGGATTAGTTCCCAAGCGAGAATCAGTAATGTTGCTGCTATCAAGGTTACTATCGTTATTGTTTTCATTAGTATTGGTGGAAGGCTGATTTTCCGGTTCCAATTTGGAAAGGTCATTTGACGGCGAAGCATTAAAAATGGGAAGGTTCAAAGTGGCTCCCAATCCGATGATGTTTTTGTTCTTCAGTTCCTCAAGCAGTTGAGCTACTTTGGGATCCGCCATTGCGCTGGTGATGGTTTCCGACAGTTTTGAACTAGGCAGAATTGATGTCGTTAAGCTTGATGTTGGAGAAGAAACAGCCACCTCTTTAGCTGTCGTTATTACGCTAACTTCTGATGAGATTATTTTCAACGGATCAATCGGCATTACACTAACTTCTGATAAGATTTTGCTCGATGGATCAGTTGGCATCACTTTAATGTCTGATAAAATTTTGCTCGATGGATCAGTCGCCGTAGCGCTAATTTCTGACAAGATTTTGCTTGGTGGATCAGTAGCCGTAGCACTAATTTCTGACAAGATTTTTTTCGATGGACCTATTGCCGTAGTGCTAATTTCTGATAAGATTTTGTTCGATGGATCAGTCGACGTAACGGTAACATCCGATGAGATTTTGCTCGATGCATTAGTTGGCATGACTTTAATTTCTGATGAGATTTTGCTCGATATATCAGTCGGCATCACTTTAATTTCTGATAAGATTTTGTTCGATTGATTACAAAGGTTCGTTTCGATAGTTTTAACAGATGGAGCAGTTATTGTGGTAGAAGTCGAACTAAGTGAAGATAAAAGTAGTTGTGCACTAGAGGAAGGAGATAAAACGAGAGGAATTGACACAAAAGATGATGGAATTGAAGTACTGGATGGAGGGATTGATACGGATGAAAGATGAAACATTGTGGTAGCTGGTGGTGATATTATAGGCAGCGACTGAGAAATTATAGGTAGTGGCATTGAAATTTGTGTTGGAAGTGACGCCGTGGGTGTCGGAGCTAATGTAACAGGCTGTGGGGTAGAAATTAATGGAACCGGGATCGATTCTGGCTGATGAACTACAAAAGAAACAGAATTAGAAGCATTTAATGCTGGTGTGATCTGTGGAAACTGTTCTG
Organism: Helobdella robusta; assembly: GCF_000326865.2. NCBI lineage: Eukaryota > Metazoa > Annelida > Clitellata > Rhynchobdellida > Glossiphoniidae > Helobdella > Helobdella robusta. The sequence continues at coordinate 4,317,545 of NW_008703782.1, forward strand.
GCTTATCAAGTGAATGAATGGGGGCTACGTTTTGTTTCTCCAATCTATTCAGTCTTGGATCTTGTCTATTAATTTTAGTATTGATGTGTTTCTGCGGTGGCATAGCGGGCTTCAATTGAAGGGATTTATTATTTTCTAGTGTTATTTTTCGCAAGTTTTCATCATTTTTTTTATCTTGAAGCTCAGCCATGTTCTCAAATATGCTGAGCAGCCGACTTGTACCTATGACATGCTTATCCTGATTTTGTGATTTTGGAGTCGGCAACAGATCGGGATTGACGGACTTGGACTTGAATCTGATTCGCGGATCCCTGATATTAGGAACTTGTTCGGCGTCAGGCTCAGGAGAAGCAGGAGCTTCCATGAAAGTGAGATATCCAGCAGTATCCATATTAGGAGGTTGATTGGTGTTTCCACTATCCGTCAGCTTCGATGAAAACTTTAACGCTGTGAAACCTTTTTGAAAAAAGATTTAACGTTAAATATAAAATTGTATTTCATTTCAAAATGTTTCCCGTTCATACTAGACTAAATTAACTTTGTAGTTAAAATCTAAATAAAACTCCAGTACATCATGCACTTATTTGACTTTGTTTGATAAAAATTTTTTTTAAATTCAAAAAATCGCGTTTTGACTGGATTTGTTTAGAACCAACGTTGAAAATTTCCAGCTATGGATGATTTGCTGACAAACAAACAACACAAGTGAATCTTGTGGGCAGCATTCTGGTGAACTAGTCCTGACAATTTTCAAAAATATTATTTATAATTTTCAAAAACACACCGTTAAAAAATTTCTCAAAATCATGATTAAACTTCAAAACGACGATTTGTTTTAAAGAATTTTTACCATGTTCTCTAATGAAGAAGCTGGGCACGATGAAAAGTTCTGTACAATCGGGTAATAACAAATAAGCGACCTAGAAAAGGATGTGTCGTGTTTGAAATGAGAGGGATGAGATTAAAATTTAACGTAAGAAATGTATCGAAAGATCACGAAGTGAGAACTACCATTTCTGTTTCAAGAAGGTGCTCGACAAACAAATTGAATTCAGCGTTGCAAGTTGTGTTGGGATGTAAGATGCCACACAAGAAACTCCTGCCGCCATATACCTGTTCCCGCTTGTCATCTAGTTTGCCGACGCCGGGAAGAACGCGTGTCCTCAAATACACAACTGATACCTTCTCTTCTATGCGTACCTCCCAACCGCTGATGAAAAAAATAATAAATTTATTCATTTAATTACCTCGCCAAATATGTCGTTTGTTCTAAAGTATTGCGATATTCCATAAAACAGAGCAAGGTACTGCGATGTTAATGCGGCCACCGTATGTCGTGTACTGTTTTAAAGAAATACAACCGCTGTTGAATAAATTGAGTAGAACCATGACACCACGAGACAATTTAATGCAAATTGAATTATAAACATTAATACGAACCTTTAGACGAATAGATCGTTTTAAAATATTTGATAAGTTATTAAATATCATTAACAGATTTGATTCGTGTATTTTATTAAGTCATTCTTAAAAATTAATAAAAAGATTGAAAAATTACTTTTTAAACATATTTAGATGTCTACTTTCAAAAAAATCCACCATGCTTAAAAATGTAACAGTGCATTGAGGTGAGAGCCAAAAGGCGACCCTAAAAATCAAATAAGCTCACGTGGAAAATGGGTAACTGACCTATCACGGTTCAGTGCCACGGTGACCCAATTTAAAAAATTTCAAGTAACAAATGACACCATTGCGATGCCCACACACATTATTCGTTTGTCGACCTCATACACACACACATACACACACACATACATACACGTCCGTTAAACGTCGTATATGTAGTCTTAACAACGCACCAATGACAACACCTACAGTGTTTAAAATAAAATGAAAATAAATTAGGGAATAAGATAGTACACACAGAAGACTGGTATCCAGGAGAGGACATGATGACTGCAAGATCGTGGGACCAAGTGAAACTCCACTGACGTAAAAGGATCCTGACCAGATCTGCTGGTCTTTAGGTGGCAACGTGGGAAGTAAAAGATTGGGACTGTTGTGAGAGGTGGGCAGAGGAACATTAACTGTTAAGGCCTTATTGAGAGAATCGACGATATCCTTTGCGTGTGTTCTGCTCTTTTTGATGGGAGATTCCTTCTTCGTTGTTTGAGGCGCTTGAAGCGACGATCTTTTGCCCGATCTGAATAAATTAACATAAAAATTAATTAATATAAGTATTTGAAAACTGATCGAATCCGAATCTAAAGCCAAAATCACAAGTTACACATGGAATGAAGAAGGATGTACCCGCGTGGTTGAGCGCAAAGATTTTCTAGTATATATAACAAAAACAATGGACATTTTTTAAAGAGAAAGCAACAGTTTAGACGCAATCTAAAATTAACCAAACCGAGTGTTCTAACATTTTTACTAAGAATTGATTGACAAAATGTATGCTTACAATTTCGCTAGTTGATAGGTTAATAATCTCATTCATTTTGCATAAAATTCCTCACCTAAAATGATGGAATATAATAGGACCAGCCACAAAACATTTGTTGGCTTCCCCATTTTCACGGCTCATCTAAAATTTTAATTTCACTTAAATTCACTTTGTGATTTTTTCGTACATTATACGATTATACTAATTAACTTTAATTAAAAAAAACAACAGCATGACAGCAAGATGGATGGAAGTCTAAATGTCACACAATGCCAACCGCGGAATCATTAAAAATTTTGTCAATCAAAACAAAATATCACCACTGCAATCACTTGAAAGCTCATTCAAGGCATTACCATATAATAACCAAGGGTGGACAGGCAACGATAGATGCCAACAGCGAACGTCGCTAATACATCATCAACACTACGAACGTTTAAGATCGAAAAACCGCTGTTTTTCTTTGTTAAAAACAAAGATAAATATACTTCCCACCTTACTGATATAATATGTTATGGATATTATAAAAATATATTAAAACCAATAAATTATAAACATATTTTCCCCATCACATTTCAATATAAAAAAAGATAAAATGTGAGCCAATTAAACCAACCTAGCTAAGGAATAATTTTATATAGGAAGTCCCATATATATTAATTAATTAATTAATATAAATGCTGATAATTTCTCGAGTAGAACGCTCAGGATAGCTGGATGTTCAAGGTTCAACGAGAACATCCTCGTCTATGAGGATAATTTTTTCTTTAACGTTCAATCATATTAGACAAGCAACCATAGGCTGAATAACAAACTCAACAACTGCCAAATAATAATGAAGAAGTTAGATTTGTGTTTTCGTCGACCTGTCGCAAGCTATTTACTGAAATGTGCGTGAATCTTTATCTAACTTTGAAACGTGCACATGACTATCGTTCCAACTATGAAAATGAACTCATAAAAGCAATTTAATTTCATGCATCAACCAATCCCACAAGCGCAGTACGGATCTTCGCTGAAACATGTACAGAAATCAAAGCAATTAACGATTGAATGATTAACATCGGCACACAAGAATGATATAAACGCAAAATATGCAAAAGTCATTAACTATAGAAGAACGTGCAAGTGTTTTACCCAATGAAGAACAGCAGGCAGGTCGATAGGAATGAATGGATGGATATTTTTGACTTAGGGTGTTAAGCCATGCACCCAAACAATTTTTCATTACTCATGTTAGACAATGGTTAAGTGCAAACATAAATTTCACTAAAATAAAACATACGACACATTTTATTAGAATTCCCCAAATGAAATAAGAATGGTAGAGCATATTTTTTTAATAGAAAGCGAAGAACTTTAATGACATGATTAATCTGATAGAAAATAAATGAAAGTAGCAGAGAAGGTAGAAAAATACTTATGCTTGTTAGATGAGTGTGCAAGCACTTCCATCTTGCTTGTTCTCTCACATCGAATGTTGACAACAGCATATGGAAGCAAATGTGCTGGACTTGTAGAAAGATCTGAATCCTCTGTGTACTCGTACATATACAGCTGTTGTTTTCAAGTTAACCAAATATAAATTTTAAAATTATTTTCCATCAAATTAGCAACCGATAACAATGGGCAATATTTTTAACAAATGACAAAATTTGAAAAGTGGCAAGATTTAATGAAGTATGTCTGTCGCATAAGTAGAATAGGTCATTGAAAAATGAAAACAAGAACAACGCAAAAAGAAAGGAAAGCAACAAACTTGAGTGCACTCAAAGAGATCAGCATGTGACGTGACATTGGCATCTATGCTGGATGCTTTCAACATGTGGCAGTCGAAGTTTGGAGATGGTTCAAGGAGGATGTTACTTCTGTCCGCCATCAACTTTGCCCTTCCCTAGGTTCAATTCAGCTCAATTTATCAATCCTCATTAGAAAATGAATTAATGAATGTGAAAGTACATGCAAACTATATAGAAATAAATTGACTTTTTAAGATCAGCAACATGAACAAAATAAATTAAAGACTAACCTTCATCATCTTGACAACGAGAAGTGACCCAGATGATTTGTTCTTCATTGGCTTGGCACTCAGTACATCAGCATGCCTGCTCAAATACACGCCTTCAAAACGGAGTTTGTAATAATCATAACAATGCATCACGTTAAAATAATGAAAATGTGAGTTCCCATCAGCTCAAAAGACCAACTGATAACAAAGGTGTGTACATTTACATAATTACACCTTTATTTCTGATATGACTGAGATGGAATTCCTTCCTATGTCTTTTATTAAGGAACTTTTTATTATCTCAACAACTTCCAATATTCAAATATTTTCAAATCTTCCATCCGTCAACTACCTACAAACAAATCTCTACAAATGTTATTTTACTTGTTAACATCATACTAATACATTAACTTTATTGTTCATCCATTTTTTCCTTTTTCTCTGCTCATAGAGATGTTAGTAAAGCAGAAGAGGACTTATCCAAATATGCACCCAATAAATTGACAAAGAAATAATTTAAAGGCCTTTATTTAAAATGCAGACAAAGAAATATATAATTTTCAAATCAGTTGTATTAAATGTTTTTGCATTACAAGCAAGAAATGAATAAACAATCTCATTTAAAAGTTGCCCATTAATGTTTTAGTTCACTTGGAATAGTATTATGCATACATTGCAGTATTGATTAACAGATATTATTTAATTAATATGATATGTAACATCTGGTCAAAACTTAGAAGGAAAATTATTACAATTAAAATATGAATAAATAATACCATGAGTTATAAAATACCTAATTTTGGATCTCCCAGACATGTCAATGATGAATTGTTTGACTGCAATCCTTCTCTGCATGCCTTCACAGCCTAAAATAAAAAAGATGACTCTATAAAGTTATAACAAACTACAAACGTCACAAAAATAAATATAGAGCCATGAATAAACTTGAATGACGTGTCGTGCTGAGACTACTACTGTGCTGCAAGAACAAATATGGTTTCCCTATTTACACACTGCTGCAGAGGCATAAAAAAATCAACACTGCCTCTCATAAAGCAAACAGGATCATCCTTTGTTCTCAAAACCTTTTAAATACTTTCTCTTCCAATACAACAAAAATCTCTCACATTTCTAACAATTATATCCAGGCTCTTCACTTTATTGTGTACACGTAATATGTACATTGCATTCAAAGTACTGAGGTATTTAATGTATATTATTAAGTACATTTCAATCCAGCAGGTCGACAACACTTTTCATCCAAACTTGGAGCAGTCATTTCCAAACTCCGGTTAAAATTTAAACCCTAAAAATCTAAAACTTTAATGAAATCTTTTGTTAAAGACGATTGTTTTTTTTAAACTTAATGTGAATAATTTAATCATTTTAGAGAAATTTTTCAAGCACGAGAGTTGAACTTGTAAAACTTTAGATTATAATGGATTCAATAAATAAAGCCACAATATTTCATTCTAAAGAAAGTAACCTATAAAGAAAAAGAAGTGTGTAGACAGCAAGCTCTCTTTGTTATATCCTCAAATAATTCATCATTTTAATGCTATTTATTATATGACACCATATATTATAACCATATGTAAATAGTCATCATAATGCTTCAACACAGAAACATACTGACAGAAACAGGACGTATTTACACGTGGTTTTATGCTGCTATTTATATCTTAAGCGTCAGATCTTGTTCAAATTATTTTAAGCACACAATTACATGATAAATTATATTTTTACCTAACATTATTTCTGAGTAATCACCGACCGACACCATACCTCCAAACGTAAATCAATTATATCATCCAATTATATCACTTATAACACCTAACTTATACAAATCCGTATTAATTATATTACTGTTTCTTGGAGTTGCACTAATTGTGACAAAGTTTGTATCCAGCTTCTTTAAATGTCACTCATCTTTTTTTACTTTCTTTTTTTTTACTAGAAAACTGTTTTTTTAAAACAATAACTAAATGCTGGCTTAAAATAATGGTGCTTGTGTGACATGAAAAAATAAGACAAAACAATTAAAAACAGCCAAGAAGATCATTTTCAAAGTTAAAATAAAAACCAATGTTGAAATGTTCCATATATTTGTTTACACAACCTTTAAATCATCTTCAAAAAATAAGAAACCAAATGTCTCTTGCAATTCTTTTTCTGAATAGCCACTGGTTCGCATGCGTTTCTTTTTATCAACAAACTGTCAACGGTAGTAAATCAATTAATGAAAAAATCAATGTGTTAATTTGAAATGGTTCCAAATTAAAAAATACCTTGCTGGTTAGTTCTGAATTAATGACAATCCTAGGACGAGTGTAGACAAAGTTTTTGTGGCTTTCTTTATCTTTGTAGCTCAAGTTGATAATCCTCATGAGATCCTTCATTTCAGGGCTTGATATTTCAACTCGATTGAGGATTTCTTCAAAATTATATTGAAATAAAATTGGCATGAGAAAAATTGTAACAAAAAAAATGATAATAATTAAATGAAAATAATATGAATCCTAATAACATTTTTAGGAATTAAAGTTTAAATTTGTAACATGAAAGTTGAAATAATTTGCATCAAAATTCAATAGAGTACTTTCAAGCAACAAATTTCAATAGATACTTGGTCGGGTTTAATCATTTTTTCAACCCATTAACTGCTAGCATTGCTTAATTTAAACAATTTACACTTTTTTGTCTATGGCTATATAAACAACAGAGAGAGTATCTGTGGAGTATATATCTGTAGAGTAGAGCTACATTCAAATTTCTAGTCCATTAAGGTAAAAACATTGATTGATATTACAAATTTTATTGCCCAATAAAATTTTTTTCAATCTTTTTAAAAGTTTTGATTTTGTCAAGTTTTCCTTTAAATTTTGGCACTCGTTCAGAATGTTTATAAAAATATCTTAAATTCAAATCCATATTTGTGCCAATAGGTTTTATTTTCATATTTCAAAATAAAGATTTGTAAATTAACTGCAAAATTATGTATGAATGATACTGAAAAAAATCATTGCTTTTTTGAAACTTTAGCAATTTGTTCATTCAATTTTTTATGTGCATTTTATCAAATAAAAATTAATTTATATAAAAAAAATTTATTTATATAAAAAAAATTTTTTTTTTCAGGTGCTATATTTTGCACAACTCTGCAAAACAATTTAAATCTATGTTTTCTGTTTCAGTCTGCAATATTTGTCCATGTGTTTGTTGAAGAAAATACCTGCATCAGAATACGACAGTGAAGAAAGAGGTAGTGTTGATTACTGGATCTGGTAGTGAAAGTGATGACAACTTTTTGGTGAATATGGGTTATTGTCTTACTACAGACAATTTTTATACATTCCCCAGAACTAAATGATATTTTGTTGAAACACAAAACAGACACATGTGGGACATAGAGGCTAAACAGAAAGGAGGTTCCAAACTATTTACAGAAGAAGCTAGAAAAAGGTAAAGTTTTAGCTTACCAGAGAGGAAAGATTTTTGTCATGAAATTGAAGGATAAAAAGATGTTTCTTTATTTTCTAACATCCATATCCCAGAAATGCTGGAAATTGAAAAGAAATAAAGAAAACTCCCAAAGTAGTCAAAGATTACAACAATTTGATGGGTGGTGTTAACATAGCAGACCAGCATCTTACAAGTTATCCAGTAATCAAAAAGCAGGACAAAAGGTATTATTTTAAAATTTTTATCCATTTTTATTGTTAGCCTTAGTGCAATTGCTTAATTACAAAAACATGAATTTAGCTTCATCCTTGAACTTATAATTAAAATTACATTTGTCATTTAGTGATATCAAAACAAGAACACAAGTACAATGATATGGGTGATAAGTATGACAATGGCTTTGTTACCCATCATAAATTATACACAGAGAAATGTTTTGCTCAAAAGTGAAACCAAAAATAAACTATACCAAACTAATAATTATATGAACATCTCAAATATGCCAACAGATTGAATTGAAGATTTATAGCGTCTATGACGAATTACCTTCAAAACATTACGACTGATACCTGTAATATCCTTCAAATAAGCCAGTAATGAATTCAGAATTAAAAACATCTTTGGCCCAAAATGAGATTTCCTGTAGCCGTAGTGCAGACAAAGTCACTATGCTTCGCTGACCTCGACTGAGCTTGAACAGAATCATAAGACACTGATTTTATCTCTTTTATATATTCTAGTGCCAAACAATTTCTGACCATGAGCAAGATTTTAAATTCAATGCTTTTCTTTGCAGGTAACCAGTGAAACTGGTGGTACAACTTTTGCAGAAACATGCATTGCATTTCACTTTTTTTATTACAAAGAGACCGATTTTAGAAAGATGGGTGAACATGAACAATAATAGAACATATTGAACAACACAAAATGAAAAAAATAAAAGCAATTAAATGGTCTTATAGCATCATTGCCGAAGTTATGAATAAAAATAAGTAAACTATAAAAAACAAAAATATTATCGTCTAGCTCAAGGTCAACATCTAACAAGAACAATTTGGTGTCTGAAGACACTTAATGAAAATGGGTGAATGTGTTGTTGTGGAACAAAATAGAAATTGCTGTGAAGCGTAGGCTTCAGGTAGGACCTAGTAGAGAGTCAAGCAATAGATCCTAAAACTCTAAATTTTTACATTTTTACAAATGCTAGCAAACATTCATTAGCAAACTTCAGTTTAAAGCTATTTTTTATAAACAAAAAGTATGACAAATTGAATGTTTTTATGAAATAATGAATAGTTTTAACACCATAATATTTACATTTAGTAATAATTGTGAGTTGTTTAGCATCAGGGTAAGCTGGGTTGAACAAAGACTTTAGACAAATAAACTTTTAATGTTTGAAACTTGGAAAACTTTTGCTTCTTCAGCATCGTTTTTATTACAACCCCGGCAATCCCTTACTTCCCCTCGTACGATCCACCTAAGTGGTCACAGTGACCATGAAATTGAAATTACAAATTGAAATTACAAATCAAACATAAATAAAAATCGCTACCACTTCACTTCCTTTTTTACCTTGTTTTGGAGTTTTCCTTTTTGGTATTGTAAATTGTTTTAACGTATCCAAATCGATGACATCATTTTCCAACAAATATTCTGCTGTATCTGATGGCAATTGTGACCGCTTTTTATCGCCAAACGAACCCATTTCACTGTCCGCCATTTTTTCGGAGAATAATTACAAAAATGCCGCGTTGCCTTTAAGTAAAACAATTTTTTACAAAATATATTTTAGTAAAGCCAAATTCTAGCAGCGTTTTCTGTGTGTATGGAATATTTTAATACGATAAAACCATATACATTTAATTATAAAACTTGTTTACAAACAACTATATGATTATAATTAGACCAAACTAAATAAAATAAAATTTTGAAAAGTTATTTTAATTAGCTTACTATTCTACATAATCTATGAAATTTTAGACGAAAGCATAGAAGATAGAATAACATATTATTAGCGTTCTTTTCACAGATATATATAATATATCCAAGATTCTATTATTCTATATTTAATATGTTATTCTCCTATTTGTAGAATATATTTTGAAAACACTCTACCACAAGCAACTTGTGAAAGATAATGTCTAAACAAATTGGTAAGCCAGGTACACATTGGAATAAGCATGACTATGCAAATGAAACGTTCGCAGAACAAAATAACAACAGACAACCTATCTTTAATAGATTTACATTTGCATAGATGGTCGTTGCTGTTTTCAACTGATGGAATAGGATGGCATACATATTTTCAAGTAATTCTATTCTTCTGATTCAGATTTTTGAATGTCGTCCTAGATTGAGTGAGATGCTTCTTCCATTTCAAAGATCAAATCTCATCCATCTTCAAGAGTTGTTTAAAAATTTTTTAATTTCTTTGGAAAATCCAATAATTCAGTTTGTAAGGATTTTTTGTTACGGCGCTATTATTATTACCCTAAGTATTTATCAGATATATTAATTGAACCTAAACGCCCCGGTCTACGATCGTCTTCTTCTCTCTTCTTCTTAACTCGTGTTAAACACTCTTGCCAAATCTACTTTTGCTTTTTCTTGCCCTTTCATCTGGAACTCTCTACCTACTTCTCTGACTACTTCTCTGACTACTTCTCCATCACTTGCGAAGTTCAGAGCGGATCTCAAGACCCATCTGTTTTCAAAATTCATTGAGGAGCGCTGTTAAACATCGCGGAAATAGCGCTTTATAAGCTAATTGATTGATTGATTGCTATCAAAATTTTCTAGTAACCTAGTGAAGTGTTGCAGTGCATTGCATCACCGGGCTTTCTTTCAAAATTTCTGCAAAGTTTATTACATGTAAACAAGATGAATCAGCTTAAAGACTATCATGCTCACAGTCACATGATCTCTTCTTTAAACTTGATCCCATGTTGTGAATATTGACACGAAATTTATCTTTCACACTTTCAAGGAGTTGGTTGGCCATATATACTTCTTTATTCTTTCAAAACAGATTGCATTTCAATATTTTTAGTTGCTTGAAAAATCTAATCACAATTTTGCTTAAAAATTAATACGTTTCAGGTTATAACCACTGGCGTCGGAAGCTTATTTTATAAATGTATTTAGATTTATGTATAATAATTTTTGCCGTTTCAGATTGGTTTATTTCAATGCAAACTATTATTTGAAGCTGTCATATAAACAAAACAAACTTAATTTTTGTTAAAACTAAATATATAAAAAATTTTCTTCTTTTGGCAGTTGGCAGTTGCCGGGGCCCAAGGGAATTTCCCTGTCACCCGGTGGCCCAATCCAAGCCTGGGCTGTGATGTTTGGAAGCAATTGCCTACTAATACGAATAAATTGATGTATATACAAAATGGGATGAACTTCAGCGCCGTCAAAACACCTTTAGATAACGGAAAAATAAACTTTTAATCTAATTTTATTTGAACCTAAGCAATAAATAAGCATGTTTCTTATAAGAAAGATAAATAAGAAATAAGATAAAATAAATAAGCATGTTTCTTATTCTTAGCCCACTATGAGGAAGTGCATTATACAATGTAAGCCAGTGTTAAACTTTTGAACACCAGTAAATCTTCGTGAACTGATTAATTATTTTTACAATTTGATACATATCATCAAAATAGTTATGAATAAGTTTGTATTTTGCATAGACACGAAATTCTACAAGTCGATAAAATCCGTTATGTTTCCGGTGGTGCGTGTACGCACGTGTTAAGCAACCGGCAAACAAGCTAATTTAATGACTAATTTATCCTTAGCTAATTTCAATTTTTTACACCAGATGCGATCGACGTTTTAAATTTCAGTTTATCTGATAAATATTTTGGAGCCAGACCATTTAGTGATTTGAATACTGTGACAGAGATTTTAAAAACAATTCTTTTATTTATGGGCAACCAATGCAAATCCCTCAGGATCGGTGTGGCATGATCATACCATCGACATCCAGCCACAATCCAGGCAGTACGGTTTTGTATCGATTGCAGAATTTTGATGTATCTAGCCGGGAGTCCATAAAATAAACTATTGCAATAATCGACACGTGAGTGCACCAACGCGTGCGCCAGAGTCTGCATTGCGTTTTTATCAAGTGATTCTCGAATTTGTTTCATTCTTCTAATCTGTGCCAAGCATGATATAGAGATCATTTTTAAATGAGATTTCATTGTTAGGTTTGAATCAATTATAAAACCTAGGTTCGACACTGCTTTACAGAAATCTATTTTTTATCATTAATAACAACTGAATTTATATCCAAGTCCGCCAACTGCTGCCAGGTACCAATAGGAAAAAATTTTGTTTTACCCTGGTTAAGCTTCAATTCATTTCTCGACATCCACAGATTAACCTCCGCCATACATTCAATGAATCTCGTAATCTCGTCTTGAAATAACTTCGGTTTACCTGATAACATAATTTGAATGTCGTCTGCATATGCATGGCTTTTAAAATCATATGAATCAATTATCTTCAGCACATCAGATGTATAAAGCAGAAACAATAAAGGACCCAAAACAGATCCCTGCGGCACACCAGAGCGAACCACACTGACGTAGGACAAACTCCCGTT
>NW_008703782.1:4330131-4377631 GCF_000326865.2 Helobdella robusta
TTGATGTGCAGGCATGAGATTATTATCATTCAAATGAGCAAGCAATTGTCTCGACACTATTCTTTCAATGAGTTTTGATATAAATGATAGATTACTGACTGGTCGATAATTACTGACGTCATCTGGATCTGCATCACTTTTTTTCAACAACGGCACAACAATTGCATGCTTACAAGGTGTGGGGAAGCAACCTACCCTCATGCACAGATTTATCAAACTGGTTATAAATGGACAAAGCAATTCAAAATGCTTTTTAAAAAAAGTCTATCTAGTTGACAGGACTTTGTAGGTGAATGAAGCACTTCTTTCCTGATATCAGCCTCAGACACCGCCCGAAAAGTCGAAAACAACTGCTGACATCCATAATCATCACTGTTAAGACAAGATTGATTTTCAGTGTCAATCTCCTGTTTTATCACCCTAATTTTTCCATTAAAGAAAGTCATGAACTGGCCAGCATTGAGATCATTGAATTCGCGTTTAGTGCCTTCACTGTGACTTTAGAAAAATTTTATTAACCACCCTCCACAAGCTTTTTGGAGTTTTACTGTTTTCATTGACAACTTTCTTCCAATATACTTTACATTTGTTTGAATAAATTTCAGTTTTTTCTTTAAGGGCCAATATCCATTCATTTTTATCAGACAATTTACAACTTTTTCTAAAAATTTTTTCTTTTTTTCTAGATTTCCGTTTTGAAGCCTTGCAATCATCATCAAACCACGGTGCAACATGATGGCGCCCAGGCAGCACAAGTACAAGAGGAACAACCCTATTAACAATTCTCCTTACCTTGTCACTGAATAAACCAAATTCTGCATTTACATCATCAGTTTTACACGGTCTGGATACTGGAGACTCAAGTACCTACTCATCAAAACGATTCCAGAGTCGGATCAATCTTTTTGCTCTCAGAGACTTTGTCAATTTTATTGATAAACTAACCTGTACCAAACCATGATCTGAATAGATTCCACTAGGATAAACCTTTGCTTCACTGACAGCTATATTGTGTGACGTCACAATCAGATCGAGCGTTCCTCCTAGAATATGCGTTGGTTCATCTATGTGGTTGATCAACTGAAACATTTCAAATATTTCACGTAAATTAACAACGTTTGGATTGTTCGACTTTTCCATGTGAATGTTAAAATCTCCCGCTAACAAAATACGAAAACTAATGATTGTAACACATTCTAAGACCGAAATCAGTTCATCAAAAAATTATGTCGTTAATTGTTCAGATCCAGGTCTGTAAATTGCCAGTAGGATATAATCTAATTCATTAATTTTAAGTTTCACCGCCAGAACCTCGAAAGCAGTAACCAGTGGCAGAGTGATCTTTTTATATCTTAAAATTGATCGGAAAAAAATGATTTAACCTCCATGATGTGGGTCGTGCGATCTCAAACGGTCTACAAACTGATAGCCAGGTGGCATTGATAACCCAATGGAAATATTATCTGCCGAACCACGCCAGCTCTCCGTCAAAATAAAGATGTCTAGGCCTTCATGAATCAAACCATAAATAGAGCTGAATTTTGTTATTATAGATCTGATATTTAAAACTCCCAGAACCACCGATCGCTCCTCATTTCCAATTTTAGCAGGCTTACCTTTACCAGATGCTTCATTAAAACTTTCGTTGATTTTATCATCCTCAACATACTGAAATTTACCTATTGCATTTTTATTGTTACACCCACTTTCACCACACACATCAAGACTTGAGATTTTATATTGACACTTACCATAATAGCTTTTATTATTTGCATATCTAAAACAACTTTCAACGTTAACTCCATCAAAATCAATATCATCAACGCTACCATCAGTGCCATCTCTCTCAATCAAACTTTTTCTTTCAGTTTTTGATCCCTCCAAAACTTGACTATTTTCTATCTTCCGGAGGTCCCCTCACTCTGAATAAAAAATCACCGCTTACAGATTCCTGCTTTTTTGCATCATTGATCAACTTTTTCAGCTCATCTCTCTGATCCTTTGATAGGTCGTGACTAAGCCAAACACCTTTTAGGAGATCATCCAACGATTTCATTCGTGATACATTATCCATTATTAAGTTTTTCGACTCAACTTATCAAGACTTATCAATAACGGTCTGTTTACTTTTTTTGTTTTTTCCCCAGTCTCGTTACTTTAACAACTGCTTTCTCGGCAACTTCGTTTCGAGTCAAGTGATTAAAAATCTTCATAACACGTTCTTTGTCGTCGTCTCCTTCAGCAAGTCTAAAAAGCACCAAATTTTGTTCTCTCTCCTTGATGTCTGTCGCATCATTCAACTTTTTTTGCACATTCTTGGCTTCAACGTTAATTACATCAATGTTTTTTTTAACCTCTTTGCTTACTATATCGGTCCATGACGTACTGACTCCACCACTGCCCGTACGCATCTCATCAACAGCATGATTAATGTTGCTTAATTTTTCATCATTCAATTTTACTGCACATCTGATATTCCGGAGCTCCGATTCTATGATTTTACTGGCATCTGTCAACCCATCAATTTTAATCATCAATTCCTGCTTACTTCTGTCAACTGCCCTCGCAAGCAGATTCGTGTCTATTTCTGCTGATGACTTGGTGTCTGGAGAAACATTGTTACATATATCACAAAACCACTTGAAATTATTATACTTCTGAATAAAACAGTACACATCATCAGGTATTAACGTAAGATTTGAAACACAACCGCAACGAAAACAGCTGAAGTTTTTCAACGAATCTGACTTTGTCTTTGCACGTGTACTCATTTCAAGTTTAATTGTTTACAAAAGTTGCTATAAAGTCTGTAAGAAATCAAAAACAGAAAAACACAAAGTAAACAAACAAACACAACTAGTAGAAAACAATCCTATTTGTACCAACAACTTCAACTTTATAACTACGCTTATTTAAATTGGGTTTTCCATTAAATTAAAGCAAATAACATAAATTAAAGTAAAATTAACAAATAATAATTTCGATGAAAAAAAAATATAAATTTGTTTGTCTAAATTTCCTCTATTGTATGCAACTAAATTTAATTAAATCACTATATGACAATTCTATATAATCAAGAAAAACACGGAGCAGAAACGAAACCAGCTGAAACTTATTAATGTATTAATATGTATATACATTAGCTTATGCTAAATATGTATAATAACATGTCATATGTATCAAATCATGTCAGAGTTGGAGTTTTTATTTTCTTTACTTTTGATCGCCCCTCAAAATCTATCCGCTATCCACGTGCGGTGCACCATCTTGCCCTCCTTTAAGTAATGTGGCAGATTTGTTCAATTGGTGACGCAAACATGTGGGTGTTATTATTGAATGGTATACCTACCAAGGTTTTCACATTTACAAAGTTTTAAATTACACATATGTCAAGATGATGGTGAGCTTGGGAGTTTTTTTTACACAAGTTCGCCAAGAGTATTTTTGTTCACTGATTTTGTTTTGTTGGTAATAGGAAATAATATCTTGAATTTCAAGATTTAATTATGACAAAGAGATGTATCTTTTTTCATCCTCTATGATATTAAACAAAATTTTGTTATAAAACTATTTCAACAAGTTAACAAGCTATAGAGGTTGTTTATCGTTAAAACCTATTTCAATCATTTCATATTAGTTGGGTAACAAAAATTTCTTCATAATAACAATAATAATTAATAATAATAATAATAATAATAATTAACAATAATATATCATAACAATACAACTATTTTATTAGTATTCGTCGACAACTAACAAATTAAAAAATAACAAAATCTCATAACCAATCACATGACTGGCCCAATAGTTATATCCATTCACGTTCGACAAACAACACATGACGTCATACACACGTCACTCAATCAAGAGTTCATAGGTCGATATACAAATATACAATTCAATATGAAGGAATGGCAACAGCAATGATATGTTAGGCACGTCTGCTCGATGCATCCAACTTTATGAATGTTTCTCATTACGCGCGTTGTTTTAAGTTTGCTCATGAAATTTATTAAATTATGAAAACAAATTTTACAGTTTAATTAAATGATTTATGTTTGTTTTTTAATGTTTTTTTCCTTTTTGATGAAATCGATGAAACCGTAACCGATGAAATCCTGGCATTTACAGCAGTATTTTAACATTTATTTAAATGAATCGCATTGAAAAACTTTAAATTTTTTTTTGAAAACTTGCATTAGGGAATTATTTTCAATAACTATTTTTCACTGCTAGAATAGAGGAGATGCATTGAATGTACATGAGATTAAATATTTGAAGAAGGTGCCTGCCTATTGTTAATATTATTGAATGATTCAATAAACGCATACAAATGAACAGTGAGGATCGTACGACACACATTGGCATCGATCCGATGACAACCGACATTTGCAACTGAGCGCTAGAAAAATTAAAACTTGATAATTTGAAGTATTTATCCAATATGTTTACATAGCGAAATCAATGCGTCTATTCGGTTCTTTGTTTCTATAAAAATGATGTGTTTTGATATTCACTATTGATATTTGATATTTTGATAAATGGATATTTGCAGACATTGTAACCACCATCGTCATTTAGGATATCCTTCAAACATTGCAATAACGAATCACACACGTGGGGCGGAAATCATTTTACTGAGTTTTTATTTTCCACAAAAATTTAACTACATTTTTTCAGACATTACAATATCGATGCAGTCAATAATTAAAAAATTTTTCCGCTTAATGGTAACATAAAAATCTTTTGTAAATTATCAAATTGTTCATTATACGAACATCGAAATGTTTTCAATGTTGTTTAGTAGTAGTTTGCTATCAAGTTGTTGACTTCCAGTTTAAAATTTTCAAAATTAATTTAATAAATGAATTCTCTGAAGACCCTCCTCTCTTTATGTAAGCTCATTTGCAGTCTTTCGTTGGCGTTCCTCCATTTCATGCGACGATTTTGGAACCAGATCTTCACCTGTTGAAATCAATGCAATATTCATATTTTGGTGGATAACTAAAAATGAGCACCACCCACGTTCAAGTATTTTATATTTTATTTTATTTTAAAATTTACGAATAAAATAATTTAATAAGACAGATTTTAAATCGAATGTTTGACTTGACTCAGTCATTATATAAGCAATCGAAAATCTTTGGGAAGATTAACGTTAAAAAGCATTTGTTTGCGGGGAATATGCACTTGTTTATTTAAAACCTCATTATAAAGCTATGCCATCAATTTGAAACATTTTGCGTTTGCTTAAATATCATTAATAAATGTTGTAAATATGTTTCCGAATAAATGGAAACGTTTTAGAATGCTTAAACATTTTGATAAACTAATATCAAATTTTAACATTAACTATTTAGATACGGTTGTTTAAATAAAAATTTTTCAAAAAAACTATTCAAATTAAAACTAACAGTTATAAAATTTGCAAAAGAAAAAAGCGAACAACTTGTGAATCCTTCAGATCCAAATCGTCGGCTAGTTTCTTTCTATCGGGCTTGCTGATGTACTTGTGCTTCTGGAACTTTCTCTCTAGCTCTTTTCGTTGATGATCTGAAAAGACAGATCTTCTAAGCATGGACTGCCTGATTCTCAAACCGTGCGAGGTTCTGTTCTGCTGTCTGAAGAAGTGGTTTTGTTGTTGTTGTTGTTGCTGCTGCTGCTGCTTTGGAACAAATAAAATCTGATGCAGTTGTTGTTGTCTGTATTGGGCTTGGAAAGGGTCAACTTTTGTTTGAGAAAGAGAAGGTAATGTTTTTCTTATTCCAAAGAGATTGCTTGTGCACGAGTTACAGTTCGCATCTGTTAAAAAATGTGTTTTTTTAGTTATTCTTTCTTGTATAGTCATGAAATATCGTCATATGTATTACTCAGGGACGTTAATGGGTCGGTGTGCTCGGTTGAAACGCCTTTCCACCGCATTGCTGGCTAATTTGCATGGATTGCTCTCTACATTATGAAAGTATCTGAGGTAATGCCGACTTTGGTAAGTTTCTACTCGAATGATTTTGTTAAATAAGAGAACAATCATTTTTTAAACTCCAAAATGTATTGTTTCAAATGCATGTATATGTATGTTAATTGGAATATATACTTATTATTTTCTACCAGCAATAAATTATGTCCTAAAATAAAAATACTTGAATGAAATTTAACATTTTTAATTATTCACGTCTCGTTCTGGACGCTAGTTAGATACTTAAAAATTTTTTAAATAAATTAGTAATCCCAACTCCCCCAACTTCTGAAAATGATGTAATTACAAACACAATTTTTTAAAGAAGCTGATTAGTATAAACCGATTATTCATGGAAAAAGCCTACCCTACTGCATTAATGAGTAGAGATCGAGCTAATGATAAAAGCCTGTGTTTGTCTTTTTGAAATATTATAGAGAGTTTTTCAATTGATTTAGAAAATCAATATTTCATTATTAATGTCTACAAGTAGTTTCAACATTTCCCAGCTTTCCTTAACAATTGGAATAGAGTAACGACAGAATAACATCTTAATATAGCTGTGTTTTAACACATGAAATATTATTTATGAGATGGTGAAAAGAAATTAATATAAAAAAAACCTGGAAAGAAGTATCTGGAAAGATATTTGTAGTAGTGGGACCGTTTGGAGGACTGCAAGCAACACAAATTGTAGCACTGCAATAGTGATGAAAGTTCGGGAGGCTGATAGAAACTTGGATTTGTTTCAAGTGCCAAAATTGGCTCTCTATTGTGCGTCTTTGAATGATTCACGTACTTTTCGACATTATTTTGTTTGCCCTTTTCAGCTTCAGCAGATAATTTTTTTTATATAATTCAAAATAAATTTAATATTTTATCTAATATTAAAAGTTCTTTAAAATTCCACTAACTGTTATTTTTTGCGTCGCTGTTTAAAATGGCATCGATAGAAAACTTCAAAATTGGTTTAACCGCAGTGTCTGGGGTCTGACTCATGTTTTCAAAATCCGCTGAACACTCACTCACAAATAATTTACCATAATTTTTCAAAATTTATTTAATTCAATTTTATAGAGCGCACCTACCGCATGGCGGTTAGTTTGATTGAAAAGAACAAATCACAGCTGTTGATGATGCATGGGCGGCCGTGATTGGCTGGCTCTTATTTGCCAAGTGCGGAGAAACGCTCGTGTTTGCAGGTTGATTGAAACGTGCCATGCAAATAATTGCTCTCCACTCCATTTCCAATGTTCATCTTCCTTCACTGAATGATTGCTGATTCGCTGGAATCAAATTAGTCAAAGCACATTTTTAAATACTTATTGGATTTTATTGGACAAGCTTTTACTAAACTGGCATAATATTTTATTTTTAATTTAAATTTATCATTTTTGTCACCTATATTATTATATATTCCTGTTTGTTGTTTATTGATATTTTAATCTAACAACTTAAGACTATATTAGCTGCTGTTTAATGCTTTGTTAAAATCCCATACAATGACAGCAAATTTTGTTTGATCTAACACGTTAAACTATTATATATATAATAGGAGTTTTTAATGTTTGAAAGTTTCATTGTTTAACAGTTTATTTGATTGTGTGTAATTCTTGTGACAACGATAATTAACAGATATAAAGTTGTTTAAACTTTTTCCATCGTAATTGAGTTTATTATATTTATTTTTTATTAATTAATTTATTTCAAAAACACAGACCAAAAGCCCACTATGGGCTTGTATCGTCAAACAAAAATACAAAATAAAAAGCATTTCCAAAAGACACCAAGATAATGAAAAAATGAAATAAATACAAGAAAGCAAATGACACTCAAAATTTATACAGGAAGTCACTGCCAATGGACCTAAAACTAAGCAAAATAATTAGCCAGCAACAATTCAATAACCCTTTTCTTAATCACTACCAAACTTATTCCCAACGTCGAATCAAATGGCAGCCATTCCCACAACTTCACACCAAAATTTATAACAAAATTAGAATGCAACGCAGTACGTGGTAGAATGGAAGGATACACCGGAACACCAACCGAAGATGACGTCATTAAGAATGAATGAATCCTAGGATACTTATTTAAAACAATTAATTTATGGGAAAAAATTAAACCCTTGAAATATGCAACTGATAAATAGATAGCAAGCCAGACTGTGAAAATAAAAAAAAATGTGGTCACATTTTTATAAATTATAACAAATTCTAATAAAAAATTTTGACGACCAGTTAGTAATAACATATGACATTTAATCTGACGACTCAAAATAATAATTCCATATAAGTGTATACGAAAGAATAGTGAAGATTAATGAGAATATGTTTAGGCAATGACATCTTTAATTTATATATATCATCTATATTTTTGAATATTTTTTTAATATACCTATAAGATATGATCTTCCCAATTTAAATTGCTCGCAATAATAATACCTAAGAATTGTATACTTTCCAATAAATTACGTGATAAAATTTTTTTCAAATATAATTTGTTCAACAGAAAATACTTTAATTTTTAATTTATGACAAAAGTATTTTTAATAAAATTTCCAAATTAATATTTTATAAATAGCATGTTTTTGCTACAAGATACAAAGTAATTGAAATTCACGTTCCTAAATTTTTACATCTAAGAACTAGCAAGCAATCTTGTTACTTAATCTGAATTATCGGAAAAAAGATTAATAAAGTAAAATTATGACTCCTTTGTTGTTGAAATAACGTTGTGCTTTGCGCTTT
Source organism: Helobdella robusta (assembly GCF_000326865.2). Taxonomy (NCBI): domain Eukaryota; kingdom Metazoa; phylum Annelida; class Clitellata; order Rhynchobdellida; family Glossiphoniidae; genus Helobdella; species Helobdella robusta. The sequence goes on from NW_008703782.1 coordinate 4,338,838, forward strand.
TTCATTGGTGCTGTTAGCAGTGTTGCTCCCTAAAATTTCAAACACCTCGAAATATTTAAAGAGTTTATGTGAAACTAGAAGCTGCAACAACTTTAATAACTTCCAAATTATCAAAATCAGCTTCAATGTTGCAGAGATATGTATAGCCATATTTATTTTATTATATATTTTTATTTTTAATTTATTTTTATTTTTTTAACAACCGACCTTTGACAGTTTCAGTTGGTTTAGCGAGATCGTCATAACTCAACTAACCTTGAACCTTCCACTAATTACGCAGACAATGATTTTTAAAAAACTTTATTTTTATTTCATCACAAGCCAATTTATTTTTACTAGCATATGTGGGCAAGTATGTCATAAATTAAATTTTTTTCACTCCCTAGAAGATTTTATTTTTTCAATCGATTGAGTGCATGATTAAAATAAATTTTGCAAAAATTTGCATTGTCATCATTCAGTATTAGTGAATTTTTCAGCAAATCACATTTGTTTTAACATACACCAAATTATGAAGAGCTGAACATAGAATTAACTTCATTTGTAAATTATAGTTAAACATTGTTCAAATATTAAATCCAGCTGTTAACTTTTCCCCTTGTTTGTTTGTTCGTAAGAGAATGAAGAACAACCACTTTGAACATTTTCACAAATCGAGAAAACGTTTATGAGCTCTCACAAACAAGATTGTCATGTTTTGAGTCATGGCAAAAAAATGGCTCAGTCAGCTGAACAATGAAAACAATTAATGATAATGTAAATACTGTCAGGAGCATTGTTTATAAATAAATCTCCTAGTTTGCGATTTCGTCTTAATCAAAGTTTCAGTCATACGTATGTACGTATGTTTGAAGTTTAATGTTAGTTTATTATATTAAAACTTGAAGCAGAATAATATTTCCACTGTATTTTCGAATTCAAAAATTGTTAAAAAAATTTACTACTGTCAATGTTAAGGTCAACAATTTTAGATACGAGATACTAATATTAATAAAGCAGTTAATATTAAAAGCAAGATGACGAAAAGTTGTAGGTGGATATTGATATTGTTGTTGAACGCGTTCACATCCGATGTTTCATGGGCCCTGGACAATGGACTGGCTCTCACTCCCCCCATGGGATGGATGTCATGGCTGAGATTCCTCTGTTCCTATCGCTGTGATCTCGATCCGGAGAACTGCATAAGGTTACTGTTGTGACGTTGAACTTTTTCAAGCCATCATGTTGCAAAATTAATCTTTGACGTAACCCACTGAAAAAATTTTCAGATTGCAATCGTCATATCATTCGTTATATCGATGTTGAATATCAAATGTAAAATTTTCAAAGAAAGATTTTTAGCACACAAACATAAGAAAGGTTCTTAGTTTGAAATGGTAAACATTATAAGTTTTGAACGCGAAATTATCACAATTTGAGATAATTTGCCAAAAATTTAAAACAATGCAAGTTTATTTGACTCCTTTGGAGTGCTTCAGATTATGAATGTACATAATAAATTTATCAGCATTGAGATAGTTATTTCGTAATTTAAAAGTGATAATGATTTGATAATGGTAATTACTAACAATAAAATTGGATGTAGTATAAATTATTGATTTATTTCAAAAATTCCCTTTAAATCTTCTTACATGCTTGAAATTATTGTCGCACTGTTGTTCACTATGTATCAAATAAATCTACAAAAATTCCTTAATGAATGTTATGCCATGCATTGTATTTGTAACCAATTAATGTCAACTATGCAGACTTTAAGACTGTTAAAGCGATTCACGTCTTTATTTTATTTTAAAATTTCTTATGATCAAATTCCTGGCTTTATAAAAACCAGCCATATAATCATTCGGTGTTAGTATGTGTAGGAGAGCGTTGATTCAGAAAATGTGTAAATTTCGACATGTCATTGCTATCATGCATTTTGGGACAAGTTATCGAGATTGAGAATTTCTAATAAATTTACAAACAATGCCTGATAGGGCATTCATTTGAATTACAAGGGTGCATCATGAAAAGTCAGTAAGGGTGACGGTGTGATGGCCTAGTGGTTAAGGTCGCCTGGTGCTGTTTCGCAGTAACCGGGTTCGAAAATGACAAAAAATTTCCGCCTATCTCATGCTTTGTGTTTGATGTGTTGCTTAGCATGTATCCATATACTCTATAACCATTAACCTATAAGTACACTTAGTTTAGTTCTCAGTCGGTTCATCACTACCTGTTATAAAACATTCGAAAGTAGTCGGCTTATTCACACCTTTACAAAATTTCAACTTAGCTGAGGTTTTTTCACCTCCTAGCGAGCGCCTCTTCATTCAGATTGCAGACAGGATGGCGGAAGATGGATATTTGGATGCAGGATACAACTACTTATCCATTGATGACTGCTGGATGGAAATGAGTCGAGACGCCAACAACAGACTGCAAGCTGATGCAAAAAGATTTCCGAGTGGGATGAAGGCACTGGCTGATTATGTTAGACATAACTCGCTCAATACTTCATTTACAAAGTTACGTCTTCAAATTTAATTTTACGTTTCTCCGAAAATTTGCGTCCACCAAATTTAGAACTATGAACATTTCATATGTTGAAGCGTTCATCAAATAGTTTGAAGTGTAATAAAACTGTGAAATGTGCATTCGTTGAAACTTTATTAACAATTATATGTCTATAAAAATTATGAAAATTAATATTAAAATTAACCAATACCTAATTTATTTAAAAAAACATAGTTTTTTTTAATTTTGATCGTAAACTGCAGGTACACAGCAAAAGATTGAAATTAGGTTTGTACTTGGATATTGGGGTGAAGACGTGTGCGGGCTATCCAGGCTCCCATGGATTCATAGATCTGGACGCGCAGACGATGGCAGACTGGGGTGTGGACATGATCAAGTTCGATGGATGTCATGCCAATCTCACCGATTACGCAAGAGGTCTCAAAATTTTACGCATTTTCACTGTTTGTTAGTTAGACGCTTTTTATTTTAAGACCAAAACATTCTTCTCTACAAATGAAAACAAATTTGGAAAAGTAGCCTGTTAGTAATTACTTTTTATTGCTCTGTTAAAGAATTGCTAAAAATGAAAATTATTATAAAATGGCAAATCGGCTTCTAAAGTATAGATATGTTTAGAAGAAACGACAATGCGTAGCAAAAGATTCGATACAATATTAGACTAATTTCGCAATTGTACTATACATGATGCCTTGCATGCACTGCAACTCGTATTTGTATTGTAAATAGTTGAAGAGAATAACATGCATTTTTGAGACTTTTCAAATTTATCAAATCATTATTTCTCATACCAATTTGATTGGAAAAACAGCGCGAATAAATTTAACTCCGGCTGCTCATTTAGATTTCCCAGCAATGGCCAGAGCGTTAAACAAGACGGGTCGTCCAATAGTTTATTCCTGCCAGTGGCCCATGTATGCCAAGTACTTCGGTGGCGAGGTGGGCGGTTCCTCTTCTATATTTGTGGCTCAGATGCCTGGCTTGTTTTCATAAAAAATGCCTTTTTTTATTTAAAATGTGTTTGTTAAAAATCAAGAACAAAGTTTTTTTTAAATGACGACATAATTAATTAAAATATTTTCAAAAACTGAATAAATATATCACTTGGAATTATAAAAAATAGCAAATAAAATAATTATTGAGATTTTTAAAATGAAGACAACAAAATGAACTTTGAAGGTGAACTATACAGCCATAGCGAAGACTTGCAACATGTTCCGAGCGCTGACTGACATCTACATAAACTACCACAGCGTTGAAAGCATGATACTCTACTGGGGCTCCAATCCTTACAACTTCTCATCCGTGGTCGGACCAGGATCCTGGAACGATCCGGATGTAGTTAGCATGCTTGTTAAGTTTTTATTGTTTTAAATTCAAAGGTAGCTTGCTAGAAATACTTAAGATTGAATTTGAAAAGTAGAATGTTGCCGGATGTTTTGATGATCCTATTACGACCCACAAAAATTTCAGTGCTTTGTTAAGTCGTAATTACTGCAAGATTGATTTATATTGATGAAACATTTTACAATAAAATTTTTTATGACTTTGAATACTTTTTATGATTTAGAGTTTAGTTTTCATGTAAAATATTTCATCAACAATTATCACTGCCAAGGTTTCTCGTTAAGAATTTTTAAAACTTCCAAAAACAATTCTTGCAGTTGACAATAGGCAACAGTGGCCTCTCCGAAAAGCAGGAAAAAGTTCAAATGGCGATGTGGGCGATTATGGTCTCCCCGATGCTGATGTCCAACGACTTGAGAAACGTTAAGAAATCCTCCCGAGACATCCTCCTCAACAAAAACGTCATCGCCATCAACCAGGATCCCCTGGGAATCCAGGGCACCAGATACTTGCAGGTCTCTTTTTTACTAAACATTTTTTGGAGGTTTTTATAGTTTTGAAAAAGAGTAATTAAGATTTAACCATACAACATAAGTTGGATATATTACATTAAATTCAATGTTTCGGTTAAAAATGTAACTCAAAATGTTTATCACACTTTGAAACCAATAATTAGTTTAATGTGTTAAATTTTTTACTGTCGTTGTTTTAAAACCACCATAAAAAACAAATTGGCAATTTTTTTCAGAGCGGATCCATCTCAGTGTGGCAGAAACCAGTCCTGCCACGCGGAAGCATTGCTATCGCCATTATGAGCACCGCTAACAACGGAAATCCCATATTGACTGAGTATTCCCTCTCCTCACTGCCCACCGTTCGACCAGATCAGATTTATGAAATTTTTGAAGTGTTTGAAATGAAATCTCTGGGATTGTTTATGCCATATCAAATAATTAAGGTGTACGTTGAGGCCACCGGTGTCGTTCTCTTGAAAGCCGTGCCCACCAACCCACAGAACACCGATTTGTGAATAATTTATCTAATTTGTTCGCTATTGTAAATATGTATTTTATGATAGCCCACAATATTTTATGCCATTAAAATATTTTAATAATTTTTTAAAAATTGATCTTGACGCAAATATAGATATATTTCCTTTTCTTAAGAAAATATTTCACAGGCTCGATCAAATGAGACATGCAAAACCCTAAAAAACACAAATAATAAAATTACTAACTAAGGAAAAATATAGTTGAAGTTGAATGAATTACGTGTACAAAATAAAAACTTTTGAGTTATTTAAAAAAAAAATTTCTTAGTCAACGCCTGTGTGAATATGTGAATAAATAAATAAAGTGGGTCGACCGGCTTAATGGTATTTAGAAAATGGACATTTTATTCAAGAATCAGATTTTCATAAAATAAACCAGTTTTTCATTGAAAGTTTTTCAATTGAAAAATTTAACGGTAACGTCAATTCACAGTGTCGTGGACACAAATTGTCAGCATAAGATTTTTCAAAAAATTGAAAATGATCAGGAAAACGAAGGCGTTCCCATCTTCAAGTGTGGCGCGATAATTGGCTTCTGACGGAGCATAAAAATCAGTTTGTCAGTTTGAAGGTTAATATAATTCTCAAGTTTTGAGGGCAGATTTTTAAAAAATTTTTTGTATTTTTTTAATCAACATTTTTACCTAAAGAATATTGGAACAGATCTCCATTTTTTTTTAGAAAAATAATTTTTTTCATGAAATTCCTGTAAGTCCTATGGTGGTTTTATCAAACTTTCACAAATTTTTATGGAAACAAAATTTTTTTTAAATGTCACATAAATTGACAGCAAAGTTGCACGCTAATTTTGTAGTCGTAAATAATTAAGATCATAAAATCTGTTTGTTTCCCTAACCTAAAAGTGGAACGTTGCTGAAAAATTTTCGAAAATTTAAAATAAATAAATGGAACAACAGAAAAGAAAAACAAAACAATTATCACGGTTAAAATTTATTTCAATAAAACAAAAATAAAAGAGAGTAACTTTAAAATTGAAATGGAACGTTTTAATTTGTCGGGATGTGATTCTCTCGAAGACACGATGCTCACGAGACTGCAGAACCCACCTGAGCAAGCGGAACATAAAATTTACTTCCGTCCTATCACGCCATAAAATTAAATAAAGAGTTGTAAAACTTGCTCGTTAAACGTTTGTCACGCCTCTCTTCTCCTCATTTATTAAAAACATTGCCATCAATTCACATTTTATTATCACTAAATAATAATTTATTAAGTTTCATTCTCGGAGTTAGTAGTCTTAAATTAATTTTCTAATTTTATGATTCATAAAAAGTAATGTTGACGGAATTTGTGTTATTAACATTTGCAGAAATGTTTGCGATCATGGTAGTTGAAGTTAACAACCAAAGCATTTACCATGCTGTACATTCAATTAACTTTCAGTTCAAACAATAAGCATTGTAGTAATGTTTTGATTTAGAACACACGGCACATGTATGAACGATATCTAATCCTCTGGCAACAAGTGCGATAAGATGAATGTTGTAATTTTTTGTTTAATTCTCATTAATATTCATCGGGTGCAATTTTTTATAACTCTCCACAGCAGAAAATTTTTTCTCGATCTATCCTATTGAGCAGGTTCCTACATACATTATTAAATTTAATTAATTAAAACATAAAACGATAAATTTTACGTTCTAAAATGAACGATCAAAATTATCTGAAATTTATTTCGTTAGTTAAAAACGACCCATATAGTCATCCATATAGTCATGTCAGCTGTTATTATTCTGAACTGAAAATTTTAAACATAAAAAATTTGTATAATTATCATGTTTCTATCTTTGTGTTCAAGTTCCTACATTATCAATTACCAACATCTTTTAATGACTTCTTCGAATTCGGAAATGCTGTGCAGTCAAAGTTCACTCGACATTCTCCTCTGCTCGATACACCACCTGCAAGAATAACACTGCTTGGTGGAAGTTTAAAACATACCGGTCCCGGAATCTGGGAGAAACTTCCTGTTGATATAAAGGCTACAAATTCCTTGCATTTGTTTAAAAACAAAATAAAGAAATATTTATTGAAAAAAAGTACAATTTTTATTTAATTAGAATCATGTAAATTGTGCATTATGTTAATTTTGTCATGAATTATAAATTTACTTAAAAATTGTGTTAGAATGAACAATTTGTGAACGGCGGCCTGCGACACTAGAATTTTGTTTTCTTTTAGCTTTGGTCTCCTAATCATTACCTAATTATTATTAATTTGGATTGATTGAATAAAATTTGATTTGATTTGACCCGACCCATCCTAACTTATGGATCCCCACCCCCTCTTGGTCGCCCTACTGGATTGACTTAAACATTTCTTTCAACCACTTTTAACTTTAGCAAAATTCAGTTGTTTCAAAACTTGATTAACGATTTTTGAATATGCAAACCGTGTCGTTACGGATTTCACACAATGATAAAAATTCGTTGATGAAATCCTAAATATGCTGCTGCCATGGTCAAAATAAACGTTTTCATATTCCCTCAATTTGAACTTGAATGCTGGTTTCTGGAAAATGCATAGGTGTGACCATACATGGCAAGTGTCTTCTCAATTGTTTGGTTTTGGTGAAATTTTCGAAATCTGTAATTTTGAAGTTTCATATCAATAAAGAAAAAATCTGACTTGATGGTGGTTTATGACGATGATTACTCAATGAAAAATGAAAACGTTACATATTTAAAACGTTCTAGAACCATTTTAAGGTGCCGGTCTGCGGTTAACAATTAACGCTTGTTTATAAATTAACATTATTTCTTAATTCGATACAATTTATAAAAAAACAATAAAATGTATTCAAAAAGCGATCGCAATTTTGTTTTTAATAAATATTTTCAATAAATACCAAACCCAGCAGATTTGATCGTGAACGGCGTTGACCTTGTTTGACAGCCTGTCTGTCATCAACTCGTCCATTTCATACTATAAGGCGATTTCCTATCAAACTTCATTGCGGTACCCATTTAATAATTTTTTAATATATGTTTGTGGAAGCCTTACGTAGTTATTACTATTTATGATAGTGTTACTGGATCACTGCATTCCAACAACCTATTCTTTCTTTTCATTTTTTAAAATAGAATAATTAAACAAAAATACTTTTTTTACGTGAATTTGGGATTAAATTTCAAGTATATGCGCAAAATAAGTTTGTAAAAATTGATATTAAGAGACAAAATCTAAAACACGACAAAAAAATAAACTTTACATGGGAATAAATTAAAAAATAAATTCAAACTCGAAAAAATTGACAAAAGGTAAAAGAAAAGAAAATTGAAAAATAATTTTTGTTAATTTAGCTATGCCGTTTTGTTTTTCAGATCCTAGATTAACATTGTTTGTTCACGTGGTTTAGTTTCCTCCTGAGATACATAGTAAACACATTTTAATCTTTTTTATCAGCTCTATTGCAATTCTGACAGTAATTTTTACCTTAAAAGAACCACCTTAATTTTGGCTTTTTCAAAAATTATATTTCATTCAGAAATTATTTTTATTCTCTAAACTTTGTTTTATTTTGATATGTTCGTTGAATCTAACAATTTTTTTCTATTCTGGTTGGTTAACGTCTGAAAAATGTTACATACAGGTTTCATTTTTGTATTTCAAATTGCTTTTCGGTTGTTGGGCAAGACCAAAAAATATTTTCTAAAGTTAAGCATATATTAGAGTGTTGAAGTTAAAGTTTGAATGCTCTTAAGTGAAAATGAAATTACTTTAAAAAAAATAACGCGAAATTAAAATAAAATTGAAACATTTAATACTTAAGTATTTGAAAATTGAGACTACACTTCTGGACTGATTTTTATATAGTTTTACACAATACAATCTCACATAATACAGACCTTTGGAAAAACTGAATTTTTCTAGTTTTCAATTCAAAAAGGTTGCTATGCTATATTGCGAAGTAATATTCAATTTTTCACAGTTCTTTTATTTATTCTAAACAATTTATGTTACTCATAATATGTAATTATGAATTAATTATTTTATACAAAAGTTTTAGCTTACAAGCACAGTGTGAACGAATTTGTTTAAAAACTTTAATTTCATCGGAAAAGAAAACACTTAATGATTGCAGTACATTTATTTGAACAAGTTGGACATACATTAAAGAAGTTAGTCACGCGACGTGCTAGAACATTGAGTGGCTGAACGAAACGAAACTGAAATAAGAGCAATGAATTCAAATGATTCTGTTAAGTTAACGCAGTCTTGTTTTTTGGGTGTTAATATTTTTCTGAAATTGTAATTAAAAAACGTCTTCAAGAAACGACAGCTTGAAATGAACGTTGTACATTTATATAGTTATCGTTATATTCAGTGGCGGATCTAGGAACATTGACGAGGGGGCCATAGTTTTGAAAATGTTTAAATTTTGACGGGAGCCAACATTTGGTCAAGTCAAAATTAGACTGATGACCTATTTTTGTTTATCACGTCAATTTTTGGTAAAACACTGTGCTTTTTTTCTTTTTTTGCTAAAACAATGAGTTTTACTCTTTTAATACAAAAACTAGATTTGCCACTGGTTATATTTTGAAATAGGGATTGTAAATTTGATTGCAATTACTTTAGGATTGTAAAAATGTCAAACAAAAAAATAGTAATGGGTGTGCTGATACGAAAATAAATCATTTGAAAAAATAAAAAGTGCCCAAATACAGAAATGATTGCAAGAAAAGCAGCCTCCTACAATCTGCTGACATAGTTAAACAACAAATTGCTGATAATGTTGATTATGACGACACTGATGAAACCATCCGTATAACAAAAATAACAATGTACTGGATTGTCGTTTGTGAGAATTTCAATCATAACGTTCTAAATTTGTTACTTGTCGTTGAATGTGGATCACAGGATGAGAAGAAACGAAGGAAAACTCTAGCAGGGTGGCTGCTGTTTCAGACGGAGGCAACTTTCAAGGCACCGAGGCTCACCACATGCTGGTTGTCAGTTTTCAAGTGAAGTTTGTCTGGTTGTAGTGAGTTACTGTGGTTCGGTAGAGTTAACAACTCTTTTTGATGGTGTTGCTGAAATTGATGCTGTTGTTGTGGTTGTTGTTGTTGTAGCTGTTGTTGTGGCAGCTGTTTTTGCTGGTTGAGAAGTTGAAATTGTAGTTGCGAAGAATAATGTCTCAATGGCAAAGTTTGGTTAAGTTTTTGAATAGATGTGGTTTGAAATTGTGTTGGTGTGTAAATGTTCTGCTGTTGGTCATGAGTGAAGACGTGGTTGACGTGAAGCGTTGAATGAATGTTGTTGGAGCAAGACAGAAGGTTTTGTTTGGTAGATTTTTGTTGCGTTGCTGGCTGCGAAGGAGGCAAAGGAATTTGTTGAAGCGATTGTTTGTAAAGTTTTGGTTGATTAGACAACTCATCGTTAATTTGAGCCATGTTGACCGCCGATGTTGCTGTCGACAAAGTTGTCGTGTTGTTCGGTGTGTTTAGATTCGATCGTAGCTGTTTCTTTTTTCGTTTCAATTTCGGTTTTTTGAATTTTATGTATGCGTAACGTATTAAATGTACAGTGATCACATAAATGGCAACGGAAATCAAAACTGTTGTTGATATGAAGAATGAATACGTTACATTTTCTACTCGCCTGATCAACAGTTTTTCAAGTAAAGTAGTTAGATACTCAAATTCTCTCGCAACGACAATGTTGACCTCGCTGACACTCGTGTCGTTTCTTCGGGCCTGGTTGCAGTTCGAGGGAAGGAGAGGTGCTCCCACGCTGTCCAGGTCGGCTAAAATTTCCTGCCGACAGTAAGATAATTCTGGGAAAATTAATTTGTAATCGGAAGATGACCATTTGTTTGTAAGTAGTTTTTCATTTTCATTTTCGTGTGATTTTGAATGAATTGGAAGGTGAATGCTGCTGAATGCTTTGTGGTTGATGTTGTTAGAGTCGTGAAAATCGTCTTTTGCCTCTTTGAGGTAATTATTTTTTTCACCAAGTTTGCCAAAACTATGATAGTGCTTTGTGTTAATTAAAGAAAATTTGTAGAGCCTGAACAGAGCTTCCGCACTGAAAGTGTAATTTGCGTAGTGGTAGGTCTCTGTGTGGCTGAAGCAAACGACTGAATGGAAGGAAGAACACATGGCCTGCTCTGCCCCCAAGTAAGCCAGTGAAGTCATGAGGTAGCTGAACGAGTGCAATGTTTCGTGAAGACTTGGATGTCTATGAAAGTTTTCATCATAATCGTCATCATTGTAACCAATGTAATCGGCATCATCATTTCCAACATCCTTATTTTCACTAATTGATTGTCCACGTTTTGAAAACAAAAGTTCAATAGCGAACGATTGTTTGGCACATTTGTGCAACTCACGTTGCAGCCACACCAGGAACGATTCAATCAGTTCCGAGTAGAACTTCACTTCCTCCCAGAAGTAGGAGCCAGGTTTGACTGAGACTCTATGCGATGCCAAAATTGCTTTAAAGAGATGAGGTGACTTCAGTCGAGTGTTGTTACTGCGTTGAAAAAATTGTGGCCAGTCAGGTTTCAGTTCCGATAGTAAGGAATCTGTCTGCTGGTGGCTAGCGTCTCTTTTTGATTTGATTTCTTTTGAAATGTCCTGACCTCTGTCAGTTGCTATCTGGACTGCAACATCTTGAAAATTTATTCAAGTAACAACATCACTATAGACTTTTTCAAATTGATTTAGAAATTTTAAAAAATGAAATCGAAAGTGGACAAAAAAGGATGAAAGTAAAAAAATTAGTATCAAAAAAGTAATTATTTCATTACATCTGATTTAATTTAAAAAAATACATTTTCATATTCTCATTTAAAATAAAATCATTTAAAATTTTTGTCAATTAATTTCCAGTCAACATAGGAGAGTTTAAAAATATTTTTGCATCATGATGACCATGCAGACTATCGAAGCGTATGCACTGACCTCGTTCATAGTTCAATGAAATGATCAATCGTCCAATGAGAATGGATCTGGAGCAGACCTGACCTTTCGTCCGCTCGTTGTTGTCCAGCGACTGCAAATGAAAACGAAACAAAAATAACAAAAGAACAAAAAAAAAACGGTCTATTTTTCAAAGACCTACTTACACATTACATTGTCTTCGTTTCGTGTGAATTAATTTTTTTTTATAATACGAAATATTTATTTCAATATATAATATACAAACGTGCCTGCCTGTTACAACCATGAGCAATAAAACGACGGCGGCTAGGTTGTTTCTTCTTCTTAATGTTTCATGTGTCTACGCCTTTTTAATGTTCACCAGGAGTTATGGGATGATTAAGGCAAATTTATGCAAAAATTATAGAAAACCATTGCTTATGCTTTTCGGTACAGGATCTAAAATGTGTCAACGGACGTATTAAACTTTACAAAACTAAAAAAATCTTTTTTTGTTTTTTTTTTTTTAAATTACTGGCTTATTTTAAAATGTTATTAAACTTTCATCAAAGTATTTCTCGTTTTCGTAAGAGCCAAACATAATGAACTGTCATATTTAGGCATGAATAATATGGAAAAAGATTACTTCTCAGAAGCAACAGTAGAAATAGTATTTTTTATGAATGGGCAAATTTGTCAATGAAGCTATAATCCGTTTGAATAATGCGATGTGCATGCCATTGTCAGGGAGACGAGCAATAAAACCAGCAAGATGGATACGCGCGCGAGGTCACGTATGACCACCAACTTCCATCATTTCAAATATTTTTTCATAATTTTTAAAGAATTTTTCAATTTCTGAAACTGTTGCGTCCGAGCGGAAGCAAAATAAAAAGTACAGCTGGATAGATTATTTCATGCGTCACGAACTTCTAATATCAGGTTATTCAATTTTTATAACCTTGGTAGTGCCAAGCCAAACAACCAAGGCAAACAATTGCTAATAATCTTTTTCCAACACCAACAAATTTTCATATTTTTACGTGGAGGCTAATTACTCTTTAGAATTATTTATTTAATATTAATTATTTATTAATAACAATAACTAATGTCATTCAAAATGCTGTTTAACATTTTAATATTAAGTAAATAATTTCAAACAGCTTTACCAATATTAAATTTTCCACAGCCTAATTTACTCTGCTTCAAATGTCAGGTGTTTAAAAGAAAGATAGTCTTTGATAGTTTGAAAATGAAATGCTGTAAGAATTTTATGAAATTATCGTATAAGGTTGAACGTGACATAAAAAAAACACACAGATCATGGCATTCTTCAAAATATTCACATGCCACTGAAAAATTGAAACATTTGAGAGAGAAAAATTATCAGCACAAAATGACACTTGAAAAATTTGATTGACATTTAGAAATTGTTCTTCACGAGGTTATGCGTTTGTCACTCAAATTTTTGGCATTTAATTGGGAACAATGTTCATCACTTTCTTCTCACTTTATACATTCAATCTATTGCCACATTTGATGATGTTGAAATGATTTCTACCTAATGATTTTATATTTTGTGGTAATTTGTAACAATTCGACATTCACGCAAAATTATAAGCTGTATACATGGGACATATAAGTTTTCATTCATATTTCATTCATATTTGATACTTTCTTTTATTTGGTCTCCAAACATCAGCTTATATATCATTATTTTTAAAAAATGAAATTGTAATTCAAGTTTGAAATACTTTGTGGTAAACAAAGGTAGGAAACTTTTAAAAGAATTGATTATTTATGCAGTTCTGTAACATTTTTATTGCAATTTAAAAAAAAATCCGAATCCACGTACTAATATCATTTTTCAAAATTGCAGAACTGAGCGCTTGAAATATTAATGCTCGTCTAGAAGAGTAGTGTAAAATAAACTAAGTAGATGGCGATCATTAGCCACAAAATCTCTCATTTAATCTTCATTTTTTAGAAATATTGTTTAATTAAAAAATGGTAAAAAATTAAAGAAATTAAAAAATTATTCACAAAGAAGCTGTAGTAGTCGATGACTGTGAACTAAGATAACCAAACCTCCAAACATTCTACTGAGAATAAAATTTGCAAAAAACCAGAAAAGTTGATCAAGATAAGTAATCAAAAATACATTCTTCCTCCACAGACAGAACACGAGTCGAGTAGTCTTACAATTAGTCTCTACAATCCTTTTCAGTGCAGTGAGAAATATTTTTTACTAAAATAAAATGCCACCAATAACAAAGTCTGTCTACTTGTATCATTTGGCAGAAAGACAAGTCTTCATTTCGCCACTAACCTCGCAGGCATTGCAAGGACACACACACACACACATCCACACACCCACACACACACACACATACACACATACACACACACACACAACATGCACACATGACGACACAATTTTGAAGAGCATATTAAGAGGTACTGTCACACACACACGCGCGCGCACATCTCATCATCTCAGTTATCATGGGGGAGGATGTATGTCTGGATATTTCTCCATGTTCTCACTTGCATGTTCTTCCGTCACTTCCCGGACCCAACTCACTTTAGTGACGTTGCATGTAAGAAAAAATCGTTAGATGCATTTTGATTTAGCTGACAAGAGAAATTTTGAATAAGGAATTTAAATTATTGATTTCAATGTGACGTTTAAAATTGTTATTGGCTAGATTTCATAGATACATCCAGAGATTATTTTTTGATCAAAAATGTAAAAGTCGTATGATATAAAAGTTTTAAAACATTTGAACATTCCAGCATGAACGGGCAATAATATTCAAAGTAGCTTTCTCATTACTAAGCACAAACGATCATCTCTCAAAATATTCTAACATTTTTAAATATCAAGATTTACAAAAACATAAACAAGTAAATGAAATGAACAAACGGACGGACAAACTAACGAATAAACAAACAAACAAACAAACAAACAAGCAAGCAAACAAACAAACAAACAAACAAACAAAACAAACAAACATACATACATTCAAGAAGTTGAGCGATTCCAGAGAAGCAGGCACAGAAGTAATAAAACAGAACAAAATCAGCAACCCAACGTATAATACAACATGCACAAACACACAGAATGAATAATTATCAGTCTTTGTATTCTTACATTTTATAGTCCCTTTATTACGTAATGTGTTGACGTTTGCTGGTTTATATCTGTATACATTTCAATTATTTTCGCTTGTTTTATGCCCAGACATGATAATGGATCTATTTATGTGTGTGTGTGTAGGTTCAGAAATGTGCACTGTTAACATTATCTTGGAAGAAGGTGCCGTGTGACTGAAGATATCCATACTATCGTGACTGGTGCTTGGACACACACACACACACACACACACACACACACACACACACACACACACATACACACACACACAAACAGACACACACACACGCACACACACGCACAGAGGATAATAAATAAAATGATAAAAAAAATGTTTTTCATAAATAAAAATAATAAAAAATAGTTATTTTGATATAATTATTATTTAATCTAACAAATGCCAAATATTAAACTGAGTAGTCCAAGAATGCAAATACAACACCAGTCATCTTTCTGATATTGAATTGCTGGCTAACAGGAGACACCGTATCGTGCCCAACTCCGCAAAGTGTGCGTGCATTTGAATGCATCTGTGACCGCTCTGCTGTCACTCCAAAATTTGTTTCATATGAAATTTGATCAACAGGAGATGTTATTCAAAATCAGCAATTTTTTTTGTGAGTTTATTTTTTGACTGCCTTGAAACTTTTATAAAATTATGAAATTTATATTTAAAAATAAAATTTGCTTATAAAATTGAAATGAAATGTGTTTCTTTATTTAAACTATTTTCCAAAAAAAATATGATGTTAATTAACAGTTTTAGAAAAATAACCTACATTTAAAATTTAATAATACTTTACTCTAAATCATTAAGAATGTATAACACGAGGAACAACTGATAGATCGCCGATTTTATATCACACACAACTTCATGTTGACAGGTTATTACGAAATCAACTAACTCCATTGGAAAAATAATGGGTGTTGGTCGTTCAATTTTTAATATTGAACTGCATTGCATTTTTAGAACACTTGTGTTGATGACAAAATATACAATACAAAATACAATACAAAAACAGTACAAACAAATGTAAATACATAAACATTAACCTACCGATACTTAATACACGACCGAGTATCGTTAGTAGTGTTTATCCATGTATAATTTTTATACATGGATATATACACAACTGAACGTAATTTAAAACCAGCATAACGATAAGCGATGTAGAAATAGTTAGTAGTTTATTGGCGAGCGTTGCATGTCGTGGTGGAGATGGAGATGAACATTTGTGTATAAAGTTAGGTGGAAGATGCAGGCATACATCAAACATAACGTACGCCGGCCCACAATCCCTCGCGTGCATGCTATCGAAACACTGACTATAATTTATTCCTCTTTCATGTCGGATAATAGGGAGGTCGTAATTTGTACATTTTTTGCAGCACGTTTTCATTGAAAAGGTTGCAAAAAATTAAAGTCTGAGGGTCATAAATGATATGAATATTCATTCAAAATTTAAAGCTTTCAGTTTTGTTACCGGGAAATGATAAAAATATTATACTATGCAGATGATGTCGTTTATATTCAAACTCAAAAAAGTTTGATAAGTTTTTAACAAAAATTTATACTGCACATCCATGAAAAAAATAAAAGCTAAGCTAAACCTGAAAAACAATTGAAGCACGATTAGATGAAAATATAAGCGGTGCAGATGAAAAAACACGTGTTAGCACTGTTTCATGTGCTTATGGCGTTCGATGGTCTTCGAGTTTCTAACAGTTTTCGAGCCAAGTCATCGTGCTATAACAACGACGATTTAGACATTCTGAAATGAATTTAAAATGAATAAACTGTTTTAATTGCTTCATAGATTGCGTTCATCATTTAAAAGTCCCTCGAAAAAATTTAAAATTTCTCATTTTTTTCAAAATTTCAAAGTTCTTCCCAGTAAATAACAACACACATTTCAAGGAACAACAGCAAACTTGATGATGTTATGGTTTTAAGAAAATGTGACACCGGAGACTAATCAAGAAGGATTTCAAACGATGCTTATTTCTTAAATGTCCTACAAACTGCAATCATTTTTTATTTTATAATGAAAATTCTCAAACAAAAATCCATTAAAATTTTTAAAAAATTAGAACGAAACTTTTTGAAATAAAAATTGAAAAACGGTGAAGAGTGATAAAGGATGCAGTTAGTGTCAAGGAGGCTGGTGACATGATGTTCATCAAAAAATGTGAAACCAAAAATTAAGAAATTAATAATGGCTGGTGAATAAAAGATGACGCTGGGTAATGGATATCTTCCACATGCACAATCTTGCGCCATCTGCATCCTAATTTTCTGGCCGATGAATTTATTTTCAAGTTGTAAATTCAACACGTCCATAATAACCGCATCCTGTTTCAATATTTAAACAGCGCTTCGAGTGAACCAATTTTTTCTCCTGACAAATATAGGAAGTGCTATTTTTAAAATACATATCTAATTTGAAAGAAATATACAGTATGCATGCAATCTGCTTATGAAACAAAAATGAAGGAATAGTTTGAAATAAGATTTAAGTTTAAAAACCTTTTCATTGTCATGTTTAAATTATAATTGAGTATCAGCTGTTGGGAGTTTCCTATAACGGAGAGGCTGATTCTGCAATAATTTCACGTGGATCTGTTCCACAAATGACACCAAAATGTTGACGGATTGACATGAAGGCTGGTGTCTGTTTGCCATTATTTAGTTTTTTTAAACTATTGCAAAGAGAGTCAATTTTCTCAAAACTTCAGTTGAATTTTAATTTTTGATCTTGCTTTTTAAATAAATTCTAATAAATAAAACTATTGAAACTAATATTATTGATTATTTTTATGAAGATAACAAATAGTGTATTTTATTTACGAATAAAAACTGATCTTTGCTAACGAGCTTCATGTCAAGTCACTTCGTTTTCAATTAGTGATGTTTGGGACAATTTCGTCAAAAAATTCGATCTTTCCTAGGCTTCAGTGGGTTGGTGCCAGAGAAGGGTGGTGCCAGAATGTGGTAGTGCTTCAGTGAGATGCACTTTCCATGCAGTTATGCTTCCGAGTTCAGTCACGGTCACAACGTTATTCAATCAGTATGCTCTCTCCATCCAGCACCATTGTTTTCCAACTCAAATGATTGAGACATGTGACATTCAGCAGAAGCATTCATTCACATCCGTCCACCCAGCAAAATATATGAAGCACTCTTGAGAGGCCGGCAATCAATCAAACGCTTTATTGGACTGATTATCGTCTGGGTGAAACTTGACCATCAATAGGATGTTTTTAGAAGTGCTCCACGCTGTGCACTGTCTATGGAATGCATTTTTAAACTTTTCCATACACTGCCAACTCTGCAGAAAGCCATTTAGCGTATGAATAATAAATAAATTTTATTGAATTCAGGAAATAAAAAATTTAATAAAAAGATTCTTATCAAATTTTTTATTATAAAAATTTTATGATTATAAATTTGAAGGAAATCTTTTCAGATTTGGAAAAAAAATAAAAGTATTGAAAAAATAAAGAGATTGAGAATAAACAGAACTTCCATATAAGACGAAATTGTGTGAGTGAATAGTTGGTATGGAATGAATTTTGTGAAGAAAATCATGAATTGGAGCGATCAATTTTCATGCATGGCAGACACGAAATGGGATGGATATGGAATGGATGGGCGTGTAATGAGTTTAACACTCCTCGCCTGCAATGAAACTCAGGCAGGCATTGTTGCTTATAGAGAAAATAAAACAAAACCATCTGAATTTGAATTTATTATGATAATTACGATTATTTATTATCACAATGTTATTGAGAACAGCCAAACAATAATTTTCCATGTGAAACCATTTTTAGACTGTTCATTTATTTTATTTTATATTACTGTCTAGCATGTTGAAACAGATTTTGTGTCTTATGAACGATTCCAATTTTTTATTGAATAAAAAATAAACATAAATTATATCTGAAATTTAAACCAATTTTTTATTGAATAAAAAATAAACATAAATTATATCTGAAATTTAAACCATAATGCTGCTAGTGTGAAAGTGACGAAGAAAATAGAACCAATACGGAAAAATTCTATAAAGTATTAAAAAAAAACAACGAAGAAAAATAATGACAACGATGATGCAATCATTTATATAGCACTACACGCGCCGCCGCTTTAGAGCCGCTCAATTAGACAGTACAACATTCCTTTTAAATGCGTTCATCAAAGCCACGTATGTGTGTGTTTGCGCCATATCATACCAAGCGGACCAACACATTTGAATGTAGGTATACACGTTTTCAAGCATTGCATGTTGTTAATGTTTTAGTCTGGTTGAGCGTGCATTTGAACTTGGTCAGTATGAGATCGCGCTGGCTTAACAAGCATTTAAAATTTCAATTTCAATAGTTATAAATTTTTGATAATTTACTTTTGCATTGAAATTGCAAATTATTGTATAATTTTTCTTATACGAATTTGTTTGAACATTTTAAAATAATTATCAACAAAAAGTAATCCCAATATTTCAACATGGCCAACAAATAAATTTTATATTAAGTTTGTCTATTATTAAAAGATTTAAAACAAATAAAATAATTTTAATTATTATAATTTTTACAAAATAAATTTCATATTTTTGCAAGTTTTCACAAAAAAATTGAACATTTAAGTAATTGCTGAAATTGAAAAAACATTCTTGAACATTTTCTTTATTAGCACTTGTAACGATCTACTTAAATATTGTCTGATGTTATAAAATTTTACCTGTCTGTGAATGAGCTAGCAATAAAATGATAGCAACGAACACAGAGGCAAGCATGCCACGTGATGATGATATCATGACACGTGATGATGGTGTCATGTGATGATGATGTCATGTGATGATGATGTCATGTGAGGATAATGTCATGTCACGTGATGATGATGTATGTGATTTGATGATGATATCATGTGATTTGATGATGATGTCATGTGATTAGATGATGATGTCATGTGATGATGTCATGTCACTTAATGATATCATGTCACGTGATGATGATGTCATGTGATTTCATGTGATGATGGTGTTCCTATAGATTGCATGATGCAGTCTCAACAACCTGATGTTAACCTTTCGAGATGGCCGTGCTTCAGTGCATGCGTCCTGCATTAAGTTTTTGGTTTATCGGATGGAATAAAGTGATTATTAAAAATACTTTATATGTAAGCGTCAAACATCGTTATTTTTACTTTTAATGAAAGAATTAATTTAATTTTTTCCAACTGTAGAAAAATAACTTTTTATATATATTCGCTGTACCTCAGCATGCTAGATTAAACTAGGTATTTTTGATAATTAAATAATTTAATTCTTAAATCGTCAAATATGTTGCAGACAAAAAGTTTAAATGGAAACTTCATTAACGAGCCTTTAATCTAACCTTCATTTCAGCATCACTGTGCCGAGAAAGAAGATTATAAGGTACTTCGAGAATGTTCTTCTAACTTCAAATTATGCTAATCAATATTTTTTCAAATATTTTACCTTAGTCATGAAATTTAAAAAGAAACTGTCGAACCAAAATTTTTATTAAAAAGATTTGTGCTACTAAACCTGCAACAAAAAGAGACTGTCCGCTGTCATCACCATTGACACTTGAAATCATAATAATACCAGACTAAGAACACTCGAGTTGCAATAAAGAAGAGCCACCTATCTTACGTAGCCTGCCTGCCTTTGTAGAAACAAACGCAAACCCACATGCAACAACGCTGAACAAGACCAGACCACGTCACACAACTTCCCATTCTCTCAAATTACAGGCATGACTCCGATTTTAATCTCATTTAGACGTTTCAACCGCTCGATAGCAATTCAATTAACTCACTTTTAACTCTAGTGCTCCTTATATATCTCTACCTATCCATTAATTTTTGAAGTCTGTTTCTTCTTGCGTCATTCAAAAACGTGAATAAAAACTAACAAAAATGAAAAATAATATTACGATTTGTTTCTACAAAGATGACAGAATGAAGAAGGAATATTATTTAAATAAATGTGACATCAATAGTATTTAAAATGATAACCCTAACAGCAGATCTACAACAATGTGTAAGCACATTGTTGATGAATAGGAATTACAAACAATTTAGCCTTCAAATCTATGCAAGCAGCATCTGCTTCGAACAAAATGTTTGGTGGTACGCTTTCAAGTTGAATATTAAAGCTAAGCTAATTTTCATGAATTATTAAAAAAATGATAGGTTTTATGAAAAATATAATAAAGCATTGGGTTACTTTTTGTTGTTTTAGTAGTAAGTTCAAGGGCTCTTCATGTTAATTTGCAATGACCCAAGTATTAAATTTTAATAAGAATTATGCTTAAACTATCGTTTCTAATTACACTGAACAACCAAAAACTTTTTGCGGATATCTTAGCATATAATAATCTATCAAAAAAAAATTGAACATGCTGATTTAAAATATCCAAACCTGTTTTTTCTATCAGGTCCCGTTTTTGAAATAACTCCAACACATGAAAGTTAAAATGATACAACACAGCACATTTTCAGCACGCCCACATGACATCTTCAAAGTTAATCATTAATAAAAATACTACTGCATCATTACTGCATACATTCAGTCAGGGAAGCAAGCATTTTTATTTTTGTGCCTACATTTTTCCACAATGCAATCAAAATACTTGAGAGATTTTTAATTGTCCATCCGCGCTTACAACGTTTCAAAACATGGCACTCCTAACATTTATAGGCTCAACATAATTTCTTTTTATTTCTCAACATATAATAACGTTTTTGTGAGAATCGAATTATCAGTGCAAAGAAAATTTTCAATAAAATATATTTGCACATATCTGTCAATCAAAATATAAACTGCCAAAACAGAATTAGAATTATGAACAAAACTTCCTACTGGTTAGCAGTGTTTTGGTACTTTCCTTCGATCAAATTGATCACAGCATCTTTTACATTGCGTTAGTTATCTTAGTTATTTTATAAAATATTTTGCAAAACTTTATTCCATGTACTGGTTTCGCATAAACCTCCGGCAGTTTAACACTGGTATAATTGTAGCAGGAGCATTAGAATTATTTTCCTTGACATTCTTCAGGCGCAGCGCAGCAGAGTAGGGTAGGTCGGAGAACGTGGCATAACTATCAGCAATAAAGAACATTTTCCTACCGACGAAATTATTAAACACCACCGCCCATAAATGCCCACATTGATACATGAACATTTACGATCAACTTTCGCACAATAAAACCTGCCTGAACATAGGTGAAAAGGTATATAATCACGTTTAACCAACTCCCATCAGCTTGTACATAACATGGAAATAAATTTTAGTGGGCGGATTGCGATGTTGGGCATATTATCGTTATGCATACTCTGTTGATGTTGATGTATTTCCATGTCCCAGTGGAAATATTAAATGCCGCTTCGACTTTGTTTATTTCAGATACTTGTTCAGCCCATGTAAGTACATACAATAGGTAGATTGAGGTTTGGGAAAAGTTTATTAGCAAATGATTGTAATATAATAATAATGGTACATAAAATGATTTTCTTTCTATTTTTTAAATTCAATTTTATTTATATTATATATATATATATAACTTGATATATATAAACAGAAAAATTCAAAGCTTAGCTAATTTCTTGCATAAAATGAAGGATTGTTTGTCTAATTTGTGATAAATGATATATCGTTTAAATTGTGATATGAATCATTTATTTTAAAGAAATGAAGTGAAAATGAGAAAACTGTGGTTTCACAACTACGTTGTTTAATAAATATGTGACAACTTTCATTTTTATATTGCCATATAAGAGATCGTACAGTTGCAGCGTAAAATTTTAATTTAAAATTTAAATTTATAATAAAATAGAACAATAAAAACATAATTTATGGTTTGATTTATTTTGTTTGTTCATAAATTGGTCGTTTTTATTAAAAACTTTTTTCAGTTTTACATCTCAAGTGTGAAGTTGGCCGTTCACAATTTTTACTGAGAATTTTTTCTGCAAAAGTTGGTACACTGTGAGTTAGGGAGTGAGGATGATGTGTGGAAAATGATTGAGAAATGAGGATGAAGAGGTGGTCGAATTGTGTCAAAAGTTCAAAAGGTCGTGAAGACATATTTGGGAGATGTGAGTAAATTATATTGGGTGGTTAGCATTTTAAATATATTAATCAAAAATTTTTGCAAAATTCTTTTCATTCATAAAAAATCAGACTTTGACAGAATCTGTTACAGCATGCAAAAAGGTAATATCTTAAAATGAAAAAAATAAATAAAGTAAAATAAAGTATTTAATTAAGTCAAGAATGTAAAACACTAAACTTTTTCGATGCGTGTGTGAGCAGTGGCAGATCTAGACAACTTTGACGGGAAAGGGCAAAAGTTTGAAAATGTTTAAAAATTTAGAAATTCGACTGGGTGGGGCATGACCCCTGCCCTCGTAGATGACTCACTGCCTGTTAGTTTTGAATTTATGAGTAGCCGCCTATAAAGTAATTTGGTGGAGACACTGGAAAAAATTAATTTACTCCAAAGCTAATTTTCCGCCGTATGAATTAACATCAAAGACCCTTCTTTCGGTCGGAGATGATTGAGTTGGCGTCTATGCTAAATTGCTTTCTTTTTAAATTGAAAGTTTTTAAACTTTCGAAATAATGAATCTTGGACATGAAGTTGATATATATACAAAAATTTTTTAAAACGTTAAAAAACAATTTTTTTCCGGTTAAAACTTTTTTCAGTTTTTTTTTGCAGAAAAATCATTTCGTACCAACTAAATCAACAGTTTTGATGAATACTTTGACGTTTAAAAAATTTCGAAGTAATAAAATAAAATTAAAAATGGTTCTGCAGAATAAAATGAAATGATGTGTTTAATAATTCGAAAGAAAAACAATAACAGGTAAGTTATGTCACCGCTGGTTCATAACTTTTGCGTGATGACTTTTTAATAAAGATATAAATACTATGCATCTCTGAATTTCATCATTCAATCTTCAAAATATTTTTGCAGTAGTATTACAAAACTACAGAACGTTTCAGTCATCAAGGAAATAATTTTTTCAAACTAAGAATGTTGTTGATGGATTGATAGCGAGAAATTATGAAATTCATCCAGCCAGCCAGCTAAATAACCAGAATTTTAGAAAAGATCAGTTTAAATAAACAGACAGTTAGTTAGAAAGCTAGAAAGTCAGTTAGATGGTCTGACAGTCGATTAATCGCAAGACAGTAAGCTAGACAGCCAGACAGTAAGTTAAACAGTCATTCAGTTTGACCGTCAGTTAGACGCTAGACAATTCAGTTAAGTGGCTAAACAATTGATCAAATAGCTAGACAGCACTCATCCATTCAGAAACAAGTGCGTCGGTTGAAGGTTGTCGGTCGGTTGACCTGTGTCAGAAAACTTTTGACATTTTTCAAAGGACATAATTTTTAATTTTTTCCTTACATAGTTAATTTGGCTTGCACTCTGCAATTTTTGCACCGTTGTTTAATTTTCGTTTGAGGCCTCTTAACAAGTCAAGATGCACAGGTAATTGTATTTAAACACTCCATCCATCCATAAATCAAACTGGCCACCGCTTATCTACTTGCTTTCGATCATTTTGCACGTTAATTATTTTTATTGATATTCAGTATATGTATTTTATCAACATGTATATGTATACAAAAGTATATGCATATATTTATTTGTCAGAAGGAAATCATATTTTATAAAATGTTGTATGAATTCTACCGAGTTGTTAGCATTTTAATGGATAAATTGTTACTAAAAATTGGTTAATGCCAACAATTTGTTAGAACTCATACAATATTGCATATATTTATATATAAATATAACCAGAAATAAGGGTTGTATCTATAAAATGACATATAAGCACTGATCGATGCTGAAAGCAGGATCGTTACCGAGATATGACGAAAATTTAAAACAAATTAGTAGATTAGTTTAAATTATAAAATTTAAAATATATAAAGTGCACGAATATTAATTATTAAGTTTTTTAGAAATGATATTCAAGCATTTGTGTCAGTATTACATTGAACAAAGTTGTTGATTAAAATTGTAGCAAACATTTGCGATGTTGTTGACAGCATTGGCTTTAATTTTAAGGATGACAAATAGGTTCAGTTATTTATTTCAAACTCATTTCAACAGAAAAATAAATAAATTTAGCCCGCGTCAGTTTGTTTCATGTATGTTTTTGTGTCTCCATGCCAGAACACGCGTGCGTGGGGCGAACAGTACAAGCAAGATCAGTCACTAACAAGACAATCATGAACTAGCCACATCTTTTAGGATGCCATAGAAATTTATGAACGATTGCTGGCGCTATCTTTCATAAATATAAATGGTTTCATCCTTCTTAAAATGATCTTTTATCGTTTGTTTCCATAGCATTTTCGTTGCTGCCGCTATGCAGTGTTTACATATTATAGAAGAATATTTTTGTTTGATATTAATAGAATGTCAAACATATAATGAAAGCAGAAAAAAGTACCAATTCCAAAAGACACACAGTCGTATTTTTAAAAATTAAAAAAATATTGTAAGCCTAATATCATACATTAAGGAAATAAATATTTTCAACAACATCTAATTTTCCCGCATTTCAAAGTATTCACAACAAAGACCAAAGATAGCCTATCAGTGTTAAAACGCCATATATTATATAATAATAATAATAATTTTAAAAAGTATTAAACAAATGTGAGCCCTCACGAATTTTTACTTCTTATAGTTTGTTTGCCTTTTTAAACATACTTTTGTCAGTAATTCTAGATATGCCATCTTATGTATATATATTACTGTTTGAATAAATTTATTCAATTTTTTTTTCTCAACTGTGAATTAATATTATTAAAAACCAGAAAAATATTTACCAGTCCTTTTTTAACGTTTCTTCATGATTTGTTTCACCTAGTCTAGTCCGCCGCAACGAAAAATCTTTTCTAACAAAATGCAATTTTATTTTCATGTAAACGAGTAAGAAAAGATGTCAAGCAAAAAAATTATCATTTACAAAATAGATAAAGTCCTTCGTGAAAAAATTTTTTTTGAACCTTTGGAGAAGGCAAAAAAGAGTTTAGAGGCAATAAAAGCTAAAGGATTTAAGCAAAAACTAGTTGGTGTTATTATTTTGAGTGTGCCTGTGAATAACGTAATGGAAAACTTTTGACACAGTGTACAAAAAAATGAAAAAAAACCAATATCCTAACTGAATGAATCGGAAATTGAAATGGCACTCAACTACCTACAAAAATAATTCGAACCGATACCGCCGATAACTGAAATTTAAAATGATGACCAAATTATCGAAAAACAATTAAGAAAAATCGGGTTAAAACTTTTATAGAAAGCCAGCGACACGAAATCAAAGAAAATGAAAAACTTACCGGGCAGCAGCCATTGAAAATACCAACACTACTTTCCTATATAAATAATATTACGCAACAAAACATTACAAAAAACGACAGCAGAATTAGAATTCAAGAAAAAGATTCCTGAAAACCTCAACGGTTAAAATCAACTTGAACAAAACAAAGATAATAAAAGTATTATTGAGAAAAAACAACAACTAAGAAGTTTGAGATTGTGCCACCAAAACCTATCACACCGGCATTTATTTAAAAAGTTTGCACTTTATTTGCAGTCCAATTTGCAGTTTATGTTAAACAAAATTAACATTATCCCACATGCTACATCATCTTCCGATGGAAAAGAATATGACAAACAAAGGATATTAAACAAAATTTTTACCATTAACAATTTCCAAAAACTCTGCCAACGTGGAAAACCAACTAAAATTCATCAGAGATTCAAATTTAATTAAACTTTTTTTTAAACAATTGATTAAAAAAAATTAATATAAAAATTGGTCACGTAAAACAAAATTGAGTTGATACACTGCGAGATTTAAGTAACCCTAGTCAAAACAAAGCAGGTTAGTAACTAGATATCACAAATAAACATCTACTTGTAATGCATCCAGTTGCTTTCTGCAATTTGCGCTATTCCCATATGTTTGATGCAAAACTTTTTTTTTATGAAAATTGACAACAGTTTTGAAAATACAAAAGAAAATGTGACAAGAACAAAAATTTCAAATTTAAATTTTTTCGGTGGTCATCATTCGCAGGTTGTATGTAGATGGGTGGGCAATTCTACACGTTTGTTTTTTCTTCGCTGCATCCTTGCTTGTTTGGCGAATACTCAATTAAATTAAATTAAATTTATTTTTCTACTAAAATAATATTTTCGTATATACAAAGAGTATACTTCAGGATGAATGGTTGTGAATATCTTCAGGAGTTCTCAGATGAGACGTGAAGACAGAGTTAAGATCAAAAACCTCAGTTAATGAGTGTGAGATTCTTGGATATCTGCTCTGAGGTTGAGCTGTACGTTAAGGAGAATAATTAGAAATGAATACTGAAGATCTACAGCCCTATCGCTAATTATGCAACTCAAGGTGGCTGTGGAAGGAAACGGCTTCTCTTAATGATATACATGTGGATAATAATGATGATACATATGATGATATATATGATACACATATACACACACATACACACACACACATACTACACACACACACACTACACATAAACACACACTACACACTCACACACATCATACACAAATAACACACACTACACATATACACACATACACACACTACACACACACACACACACACATTACACATAAACACACACTACACACACATCACACATACTACACATAAACACATACACACACTACACATGATATATATATATGATGACATATAGGATGATAATAATGATGGTGTTGATAGAAGCGCTGACAAAATGACACCAGCGATCACAGATGATGACAATGTTACGGAGGAATATAAAAATTCTTCTCAAAAAAAATCTGAGTGACCAAACAACAACAATAA
Source organism: Helobdella robusta (assembly GCF_000326865.2). Taxonomy (NCBI): domain Eukaryota; kingdom Metazoa; phylum Annelida; class Clitellata; order Rhynchobdellida; family Glossiphoniidae; genus Helobdella; species Helobdella robusta. The sequence continues at coordinate 4,366,717 of NW_008703782.1, forward strand.
TAATAATAATTTTTTTTAAAAAACTTCGTGCTCAAGTTTTTTTTTGTAAAAACTTTTTACGAAAGTTACAAAAACTTTAAAATGGAATTAAAACAACGAGTCACGATGCATATTAAATAAAGGGAGAAACGGTCATTAAGCTGTCTGAAAAAACACAGATGTTCGAACGCCTGAGCCAGGCGACAGAAGAGATGGCAGACTTGTCCAGTGTAAATAACGTCGAAACGATGGAGTAACTCAGCGGTCAGTTCAATTTTTCCGTAATGACCAACAATGAGGTGCTAGACATTAACCACGCACAAGTCGTTCATACATTTCAAAGTGGCAAGTAAAAAGGAGAAATTAATTTTTTTCAAGAAGAAGATGTTGTATCGGTGTGTGTGTGTGAGTGTGTTTGTTAGTGTGCGTGTTGCATGTACGAATGTGTGAAATTATGCCTTTGTATATATGTGTGCGTGTCTGTCTAAATGTGTGTGTACGCCCCTATGTGTGCGTGTATGCATCTATGCATGTATGTATGGGTGTCAATTTCTTTAAGTTTGAAGGGAAAGAAAACGAATCGCTAAAATATTTAAATTAATCAAAAAGGAGCCGATAAAATTAATTAAATAAAATTTAAAAAAAACATCAAATAAAATTAAAAAATAAGACAAGCGAGAAGTAGATCAAAAAATATTAAATAGATGAGAATCGGTATCAAAAATTTCACAAATTGAAAAAATAATTGTTTATATTTCATTTCAAAAGAATTTTTCAATTAAAAAAGCAGAAATAAAATAACTGAACTTTAGAAGCATTAAAAACATTTTTTGAAACCGCAATGAAATTATAAGATACACGGAGAGGATTGGAAGAAAAATCACAACCTGGACTCGTCGTACGCTTTCATCAGAGAGATTGCATTAGAACAAAATGTTTAAATCTTCTTATGTCATCTTTGTATCATCTTTGTGTCATGTTATCATCATGTTATCATTATATTTTTATCATTAAATTATTTTGCCGTCTCATCATTATTAGCATAAGCATTGTCAAACTTTAAAAATTACATAAATTAAAAATTTATATATTCGTGTCTATAAAATTTATTTCATTGTAACTCATCACGATATCTTCTATTTAATTTTTAATATGAATTATTTATTAACAGCAACTGCCAATTGTGATTTTATTTATTTCCGTCTAAACTTCACACATTCAGCTTTGGTTTTTGTCATAGGCAAAGATTGGTGGCGGTTCACTCGGAAGGAAACCTGGAGGTTACTTTTGATTAGGGACTTAGACCTTATGTGGTGCAATGGACACAAGCATGTTGCTACGCTTTGAGAAGGCCTGCCTGCCTACAGATGAGTTTTGCAGCATGACGTGATTTTCATAATGTCAAGATCAGATTATGGCGAGAATTTGCTGTCTGGTGTTGATGTCAGGATGTTTGTTGTTTAGGGTGCAGTTATGTTTTTTGGTAGTCGAGACAGTCTGACGTCTCACCGTCGTCGTCTGCATTGGTTGCCAGTTGAACAGCTAGTGGAGTCAAACGTAGCAATGTGGGTTGGCGTATAGATGTCAATTGAGTGCAATACAAGGTCATGTTGATGGGTTTAAAAGATCCCACTTAGTTTTAAAAATAGCAAAATGTTGGTGGTTTCCAAAATGCAAGCGACAGTTAGTAGGTCAAAAGAAATTTGACCTGAGAGAATCGGCTAGACGGTCTGGAGCTGGTCGCTCATGGAGCCACGTGGGGTGACACCAATCCAATCCCTCTGTTCAGCAAAAAGCTGGACACATAATGTCATTATACCTGTTAGAGTTTTAAAAGTTTCTCAATAATGCAACTGAAAATGCTGTTGCTGGGTTGCACTTCGTCTTACTCTGATTGTTTGCCAACCCGTCGTATATGCATAGAGTAATTTGACATTCTTTCCAATACAATCTAATTCGTTTCATGAAATAATTTAATGTATTCAAACGAACGATGATAGAAGCAAAGTTAAATAAAACAAACATGGCAACAAACAAACAACTCAAGTTATAAATAATGAATGCATCACACTGGCGCGCAAATGGCACAGGATATTAAAATTGAAAAAAATTGAACATTAAAAACGACAATGCAATAAGCTACAGACGACAATGATATATCACCAGTAAAAGCATCGACATTTTTTCTAGCTGCTAATGAAACTTTTGGTCGCACTTTGTCTTATAATTAAATCATTTTCCAACATTTCCAACAAATTCTTTATAAGAAAGGAGTTTAACAGACAGCTGGCTTGTACGCATAATGTGGGCACCCAAATAAAGATGCCTGAATAAATGATGTGTCGCAGATGTTACAGATGTTACAGAAGTTTCAAATGTTACAGATGTTTTAAATATTTGAGATGTTGTAACAAACGTTCAAATCATGTAAAACCTTGTACACGATTTTAATTGAATAGAATAAAGTAAATAAATGAAGATGACAAACAGCTACATCAGCCTAGCGATAAACGAACACTCACATGTACACTTCCAAGGAGTCCATTTTATTAGTGTATATTTACATTAAGTGCATGGGATCTAGAAATAGCGCTTTATATAGGTTTATAGGCGTTGAAATGTTTGCATGTGCACGTATTTTAAATAATAAATATTTATGACTTTGTTGCACAAGAATGAATATTTGTTAATCTATTGAATGTTTTTTTATTTTGAAAATTAAAACTTGAAAAACATAATGTTTACGTTTCAAACTTGCTACAAGCCACGTAATAAAAATCTTGTACTTACCATTGCTTCGTTTTTTTTTTCAAAATAATTACAATTTGACGTTTGATATTTTTGTTACTTCAGGTCACAATTCCTTAAAAAGTTGTGTGATTGCAGTTTTTGATCATGTGAAGGTTAAATAAGAATCATACGGTGACAACAATGAAAACTATTTCCAAAATATCTATGATAATAAATCTTTTAAGCTCAGTTTAGAAAAATAAAAATAATTAAAATTATTTTAATTTATATATTTTTATACATTTATTAATTTAAAAATTAAATCAGTCTATAAAATTCATCAAAATTTGTCAACGTTTTTTCACTAAAATGTTATCAAAAACAGTTTGTTAGTTGTAGCCAAATTTCATTTAAGCAACTTCTACATCCTCAATCAACTGACAAAAAATGAAATGGTTCACCCGATAGCTGATGACACGAGCCAGTGAATCAGACGAGGTTCTTATTCTCCAGTTTACGATCCACAATCCCATCAAAATTTTTATTAATATCCATTCCGATGAAGATATCCTGTATGAAGATAGGGTAGGTAGAGCAGTACGGCTTATTAAAAGAACATTAAAAGAATAAAAATACTCTGAAAGCAAGCCATCGGCATTGATTTTTTGTTGTTGTCAGGTTTTTGAATGCAATGCGGTGTAGTTGTTTTCAGCGCTATCAATATTTCAAAGAACGTATTGCATTATCTTCATCATGGAGTTTTGCACTGAATCCGTTTAATTACTTCACACGTCCGGGCAATGCAATGCTTATTCTTGCTACCTTTCAAATATTCATTATTTGTTTTATCATTGATACATCATCGCAATCATTAGATAAAGAAAATATATTAGAAATCGGCGCTATGGTTTAGCGGTAAAGCGCCTGGCAATGATATTGCAGTGACCGTATTCAATTGCAAAAGGATCCCAGCCAATAACATGCAATGCGTGGGATGCGTTGTTTAGCATGTATTTGCATGCTCAGTTTATTCATTGTTGTTGATGAGAGAGTTGTAATAAAAATTAAATAAATAAATGAAAAAGTAAATGACATTTTAATAATTGTCAACATCAGATACTTTACCATCATTTTTATCCTTCCCGTAAACACATCCACAATCACATTGATCATAAATCATACTTCCGTTCGGAAGATGACAGAACGATTCAAAGGAGGATCACGCACAAAAGTAATATTGATTAATTGTCTATTATCTCCGACATCAAAGACGTTTTGCAATGAAACACATGCATACAAGTACTCATGAGCAAATATATATATGAGAAAATTATCATCACCACAATCATCATCTCCATCATTTTCATCATCACACCCATCATCATCATCATCATCCTCTTCATCAGCATTTTATGCAACGGAATGCACTGATAATCCCATCAACCAGTCTTACACCCCACCATCTCTCTTAAACATTTCACTATACTAGAATCTTCACACACACACATATACACGCGCGCACACACACACGTGCATGCACATGCACACACAGACGCACAGGTATTATTCTTCTTCTTATTATTAAAATTTATACAGCGCTAATTAAAAAAAAAATGTCTCACAAAGGCGACCTAATAAAATTTCAACTGAAATTAGCATACCAGCACTATACATATAGAACATAAAGATATTTAAGTAAAATTACTTAATAGTTCGTAAACATACTTCAACGCAGAACAACTTTAAATTGAAAACAAATAAGTTGTTAAATTATTTTTGAATGTCTCTATCTTCAACCTCAATATCAATTATCTTGGCTGACCGTTCCAAAGCAATAGTCCCAAAACTGCCACACCTCTGGCTCCAATCTTCAATTGTGCAAAGTTGACATGCGTTAAATTTATGTTATCCAATCTTAAGAGTGCGCCAGCTAAAGATTTTGACTTTTCTTTAAATTCACAGGTTGAATACACAGGAGGAAAACCATTTGTGGCCTTGTACATCAACACACAAATTTCGAGGATAATTTTTTTTTGTGGCCTTGTACATCAATACACAAATTTCGAAGATAATTCTTTTCTCTATAGTCAACCAGGTCTGAAGATCTTTTAAAATTGGTTTGACGTGACCACCACCTACCAACGATCTTAGCTGCTCTGTTCTGCATCGATTGCAGTACTGCGATGGATTTGCTGGGCGGTCCACGAAATAAACTGTTGCTATAATCCAAACACGAGTATGTGGATGCATGTATCAACGTCTATATTGTAGTTTGGTCCAAAAATTTACGAACACAATATAGTTTATAAAGTTGATTTGAATTTATCGTGATGGAAAACTTCCAACAACACCTACCTGGAACATCTTCTCACTGAGGCCTTCGTTTTGCCAGGCATCAGCTGAAACATCAAGAACACAATATTTTGTCAAATTTTTTTGAATATTTCATTTTGTTACAGAGACAAATTTTGAAAGGGCATAATAGTATTAAATTCTGTCTTCAATTAAACCCAAGGTTTCGTGACGGAAAAGCCAAAGCCAGTTGTCATCACGGGGAAACATAATAATAATAATAATAATAAGAAGAAGAAAATTAGAACAATATGAATAAAATAATAAAAATAATCATTTTAAACATCTAAAAACATTTGAACAATTCAATAATAGCACTACAAGTAGCTTGAAAATAGTTGAAGGGATTTAATTTAATTTTAAGCATTTGATTTTTATTAAAAGTTAAATTGAAAATAGTGATAAAGCACGTAACTCGTTGATAAACATACGCACACATTATATGTGTCGCACGTATAGGCACATGCATAAACTCATTTATATTATCTTACACCAAATAGAACACCAATCAAATCATCTCAAATTATTATTGGGTTGAAAACTGCTGATGTCATTAATACTATTATTTTTATTATTAAATTATAATTATTATTATTTTTCTTAACCACTTTGCTGGTATTTACTGGGAGTCTACCGGTGTAGGATTTTACCGGGAGTCTACCGGTGTAGGATTTTACCGGGAGTCTACCGGTGTAGGAGTCTGAGGTGTAGGATTTTAGTTTTCCGTTGTTAGAAACTTTTGAAGTATGTGGCCAGTACTAGGTAAAGCTATCTTCTGCGCTTGTGCAACACTCTCCTCTCCAGGCAGTTCATCTTCATCGAGACATTTCTGCAGCCCCTGACGTACAACTCTTTTTAATGCACCAACTGCTATTGGGATCACGCTTGTAGTTGTTGTTGTTATTATTATTATTAGAATAGTTTTATATAATTATTATTTTTGTTGTGTTTAATCTCAGTGAACCACTTAAAACAGACTCATCGGTGTTTATGGCATTCTGCATTGTTTTTGAAGCACAGTACCACAACAATGAAAACATTATGAATATTAACAACATCACCTTAAACAACAACAACAACAACAACAACATCAACAACATTAACAACCCCGGCATTGTCAACGTAAACATCAACACTAACACCACCGACAATAACCTCGACAAAAGCAAAAACAACTAAACTAAAAACACAAACGGAAAACAGCAAATAAACAACATTAACCTTGCTGCCTTCGATAAAGCTATCAACACTCTATCAGCCAAAAACAATAGCCTATAAAAAACTGCTAAGAGAAAACAATATCAACAACAACCGCAATAACTACAACCACAACAACAATAACAACAACAGCCACAATAACAACAACTACCAAAACAACTAAAACAACATAGCCCAAAGATTGTTTTAATTTACTGTAAACAAATTTTTTAAAACTACATCCACTTCCTGTAAAATAAAGAGACAGTGATACAGGCTGTGTGTAGTTTAAAAGCAAATGCTAATCAATTTAGCCACCAGTCAGTCATTTTTTGAATCTTCTAATCCATAAATTGTTCATAAATTTTATGAGTATGTTATTTACATTTCAGCGATTTTTTTCATTTTTAAACTTTCATTTTTAAAACACTAGTCTAACATTTTTTGTTGATTGAATATACTAATTCAAAAAAAATGGTTTTAATTTAAAGGTTATTTTTCTATTTTTGTCGTTCTTTGTTTTTTTAGGTACCGTATCAAAATTGTATTTAACGAATTTTCATTTTGAAGAATAAAAAACTTTGTTTTCAAATAGATAGAAAAAAATCAAAGAAAAAATATTTAAAATGTTTTAAAATTTCTCAACGAAAAGTAAAAAAAAACATTTGATGAGTGAGAGAGCACAACGACACATTCAGCATTTTCGTGGTGGTAATTAGTTGCCCCATTTTATGCATATTCCGACCACTCAGCGTGTTTCCGCGAAGTATGGCGGGCAGTGTGGTGCACCAATCTGTCCATTAAGATGCAGCACAGTGAGAACATGTTCGCACGTTGTTCACCGTGAAAATATGAATGCAAAATATATTTTGATTTCACAAATTAACAACTTGTTAAAAGAGTTAAATATGCATATTTTTGCACATAAATATATAAAAATTAATTAATTTTTTTTTCAAATTTTCTGTTTCTATTGTATTTTGTGATTTTTAACATTATTTAGGTGGGATCAATTAGCGTGATTAATAAAAATTTTAAAAATGCAGCACAGAATTTTTTGAAATTCATAATGGAATAAAAAAGTTGGATAAAGTTTATTTTAGTTTTGAGAACCTACACAAAACTGGTTAACAGAACATCAAAAGGTATTATTTGTGTGTGTGTGTTTGTGTGAGTGTTTAGTATTGGATAATAAAATTTAAAATTTTTTTGATCGTAGGAATAACGTAAAAGCATCCGAAGTGACAGGCAGAGCATGTTTTTAGATTTATTTATACGCTATAACAATAAAATTTTAAATATCGGTAAAACGTTTTGAAGTTAAATTGAAAAATTTTGTCATCTATTATGTGATGACAAAAACTTTCAAATAAAAATGTTTTGAGTAGCCAACATTTTTCAATTTTTAATGAAAAAATTTAGCTCTTTTAAATTTGAAATAATGAGCATTAAAATTGCTACTCTCGAAACTTACTATATAATATACGAAATAATTACAGACGAATACTATCCCATTAAATAATTTCGGAATAATTCACAGCGGTGTTTTTCACGTATCAAGTAGGCGAGCTATCGTTTTACAAGTCTGATAATTCTAACTTAATTTATTAATGTAAAAATCTATGCCTTAAAATATATATAAGTTTCAAATTTACACAGACGCCAGCACACGTGTTTAACATCCTGGCAGTTGTGAATATATAAAAAATTCATTTATACATACAGAGAAATCAAGAGAAATACAGAGCCACTATACCAGGAACGATAGCGAGGCAGTAGCAGAAGCAGCAGCAGCAGAACCAATAAAATGGCAATAAGATATTGTTGGAGTCAACGAGTGCGTCACATGAAAGCTGTTTCATTGCCACATAAGTATTACACTAATATATATTTTCAACTGTCGTCTTTGTCTGAATCATTTGTCTGAATCAATTGTCTGAATCATTTGTCTAAATCATTTGTCTGAATCACTGTCTGAATCATCTGTCTGAATGGATTGTCTGAATGGATTGTCTGAATCATTTGTCTGAATCATCGTCTGAATCATTGTCTGAATCATTGTCTAAATCATCGTCTGAATCATTGTCTGAATCATCTGTTCAAGTTGGATAAATAACAAAAAACGTAATTAAAAAAACCGTATAAAAAAAGCTGCTGTCACTCGCGACTCACCGACTCATCGTCAAGGCAGGCAATCACTGAAGCACTTGTGATGAAATAATTTCATAAGTTTCATTTTAATTCCCAGCTAAAGTCCGTAGTGTCAAGTTTGCTCACGTGATGATTATTTGAGGTTTAAAATGTTATTCGCAATCTTTGACCTCCTTCCTGATTGGTTATTTGCTTGGTCGTGTGATGTTTGTTATGGATTTAGCACTCAGTTTTTATTATTTAAATCATTTGCCCAGAGCTGGTCGGCTGTGTTGTGAGTTTTATAGAGCAAACAAAACAAATAAACAAGCATTTTTGTTAGTATATATATATGGAAATATGATGAATTTAAAACGAGACATTTTGTACTGTATTTGTTTGGTGAGGATAAATGCTACTAAATTTAACAATTTATTTTAGATTATTTATCTTAGATAAATTTTCAAAATTTCTATTATTTTTCCTTATATCCATTCATCCATTTATCTGGAAAAAGAAATATATCCATCCACCCAACCCAGCCTTACATGTAGTGGTGTATATATGTACAAATGTATTTATAAAAGAAATTCATTTATGCTTGACAAAATTTATGCACTAAAGATTTTTTCAATCGTATTTGACTAAAAGTTACTCACTGATGGTTCCTTATCTATCAAACTGAAAGAGTTCATCATTTGAAAAGGATATTATCTGAAAAAATGGATGGGTAGTTGGTTGGTTGGCTGGATGACTGGCTAGTTGGTTAGATGAATGGGGGGTTGGTTGGATGACTGGGTGATTGAATGGATGGGTGGTTTGTTGGTTGGATAGATGAATGGATGGGTGGTTGGATGGTTAGTTAGTTGACTGGACGGATGGGTGGTTGGTCGATTAGATGGATGGGTGGTTGGTTGAATAGATGGATGGGTGGTTGGCTGTATGGATGAATGGTTGTATGGATGGGTGGTTGGATAGGTAAATGGTTTGTTGGTTGGATGGATAAATGAATGGATGGGTAGTTTAATGAGTGGTTTGATTAATGAATGGATGGTTGGTTGGTTTGTTGGTTGTTCGAATAAATGGACGAATGGTTGGTTGGTTGTATGAATGAATGGATGGATGGATGTGTGGTTAGTTGGATAGGATGATTGGTTGGATGAAAAAATAGCTGGATAAATAAACTACGATGTGCAATGCATAGATGGTAAAATGATATCATCATCAAAATTAAGTGATGCAAAAACCTCAGCCGACCGAATGGCCTCCAGTGTGTGTGTGTGTTATGTGTGTATGTGCGTGTGTGAATGTGTGTGTGTGTGTGGTTGTGTGTGTGTGTGTGATTGTGTAGAAGGGGATATGTGACTAGCATAAAAATTAGTTGTTGATGGCAAAAAATAGGATGATGAAAAAGAATCTAAAGAGGATAATGATAATGATATAAAGTAGCATCCTAACATGCAAATGATTAGGTTGATGATAAAGATGACGGCGATGACGATGATAATTGGAATGATGATGATGACGATTATGATGATGATGAGGATGATGATGAGGATGATGATGAGGATGATGATGAGGATGATGATATGTAATGGGGCCAGCAATCCATTAGTTATCTTGGTAAGAATTATATAAAATGGAAAATGATGGACAAGAGCATTCAAATAAAAATAGGCGAACTGATTTGCAGAATAAACAAAATTTACTGTAAAATTTAAACAATGGAATGAAGTCGCTTCGGTTCATGATTTCGCAAGAACTATAACGTCACTGATGATAATAACTGCTGTTAAGAATGATTTGGTTAATGAGGTGGATGATGATGATGAAGAGATAATTATGATGATGAAGTGATGATGAAGATTGCAATGATTTGCATAAAAAATTCCTTGGCTAAATGTTTTTGGAAAACCAGAATAAAAACATTTTCAATATTTTGTCTTTCTCGTCAAGTTTTTAGCCCAACAAACAAACTTCTCTTGTGTTTTATGCAAGCTTGGTAATAACGAACTGAATAATTTAAGCACAAATACGTTTGTGTCATCTACAGGGCGTGAAGTGTTTGACAGGTTCCGTCTTTAAATAAACTATGCTTATTTGTGATTTCAATGAATGAATAACACAAAACCTGGTGGCTGTGAGACTGCAAAATAATAATTAACTCAATAATATCAAAGTATGTTTGTGAGTTGAATACGATTTTATTTAAAACGATGTATGGATGTGTGTGACATGTGGGTAGTGTACATGATAATCTGATGTTTATAAATGAGAAATATGTCACAGCTTCCATGATCTGCTATCAAATGCAACAAAACTGATGTATATAAAAAAGTTTTTAGAAACTTTTCGATCGAAACGAATACTTTGGAAGCGCGGTTCGGATGAGGTTTTTGTTTTTACCCACCATTGAAAGAATAATCAATATCATCAATCAAAAATTAAAAATAACAAATACAAAAATAACACAAGTAACATGGAAAATGCAGAAAATTTTTAATCCACTGTTAGAAGTTTGTCATAA
>NW_008703782.1:4382631-4386947 GCF_000326865.2 Helobdella robusta
TTGTTTATTTTGTTGTTTATTTTTGTTGATGTTTATGGTGTTGTTATTGTGTTGATGTTTACGTTGTTGTTTATGGTTTCCTTGTTTCGGATTGCTGGTGGTCTGTTTAACATTTCCTCCAGTTAGACTTCCAAGACGTAGCAGCAACCAACCAGCGATTACATTATTTAAATAAAAATTTATGTACCTTTTACGATGTCAATTATTGTTCGGGTATTCAGTCCACTTTATATTATTGTTTCGTGTTTAAAAAATTGTAAGTAGAGAACTCATAATTTCTGTAGTAACGAATTATAAAAAAATTATTAAATGCTCAAGCAACAATATATAAATTCATGGTAAAGAATGTGTCTTGGTTTGAAATGGCAAATTTTTATGATATAAAAAGTAATAAAGTATTATTATGTGAATGGCTTGCTCTTGAGACAATAAATTTAAAAAAAAATGTTTAACTATAAGTTGGTTCATTTAAAAAATGCAGTCGGTTTTAAAACCAGCATCTTTGGAACCAGCCGACACGTTTATATTCGTATCAGAATTAAATAACTTGAACAATTTTTTTTTTCAATTATAAAATATAAAATAATATAATAAAATTATAGCACATTTTACAATTTTAATTACAATTACACTCTATAATACAAGTCACTATTCCAATGGCAAACTTCATTCAAAAAGTCAAATTATATATAAAAAATATTGTTCATTTTCATAGCAACCATAAAAACTTTGACGGTATTTATTTTTAAATATGAGAAGTCACGGTTTAATATTTTGTGGTCATCTGTTTTTATTACATTATTTACTCTCTTCGTTTTTTATTTATTTGATTGTTTAATTGCTTTTTTGTTTATCATACATAATTATGTATAAATAACTGCCTTTAATTAATCAATTTAAAGAATTCACAAAGAAATTACTTCGTATGCTGCTTGCTTTATTCAAGCTCTATCTCATATTGTATTTTCTTTTACTTATCTGACTTTGTTTATTTTTGTTGGATTTTTTCGAATTTTTTTTTGTTCAAAGTTTCTAATTCTACTCTTTTGATTTACAGGTTTGTTTAAAAATGCGACCCGGCAGTGGTGCATGGAAGAATCGACGAGGAAAAGCAGCTCGGTCGCACGTGTTTCTTTAACTTACAAGCAATCAAGTCACGTTGTACGTGTGTAGTGTACTCTGCTGTCATGGGCTATGTACAGTTGTGTTGCGTTTGTGTTTTTGTCATATTTTTTTGAAATGTGTGCATGCGTGTGTGTGTGAGAGAGAGAGAAAGAGAGTGATTGTGTGTGTGTGTGTCTGTGTCTGTGTGTGCGCGCATGAATGTTATATCAACAAATTTAAGGATTTTTTTTGTAAATTTTTTTAGCTGCTTTGCCGAATTATATAATATTATATAAGGACATGAAGATAACCCAATTGAACTCATTTTTACAAAAATATATTTTAAATTTTTACCAGTGGATGCTGTTTATTTTCATACAGTCAGCTAATTCTCAACATTTATGGCATTCAAGGATGGAACAGATAGCAAGTATTGTACGAAGCTGAAGACCAAAAATAAACTGACATTAATCAAACAACATCTGATATAGCTGCGTGGTGTAAGATGCATTGCGCAGCTGATTAACAAACTGTATTTGTTGATTCAGTTCATCGTCTGTCTGTTGTGATTGGTTAATGTTAACTTATAAAATAAAATAAATAATTACATTTTGTGCTTTTAAATAATACAATCATAATGACGTTATAAAATTATAATGTTTGGCTTAAGTCAAAAAATAGGAAATGGCGAAGTAGCAAATGATTGTTGTGCTTAACATCTGATGAATGTCACAATAAATAAAATTAGAATTCAATTGGCGTTTTTGATAAGATTAAAAGTTACTGAACATATTTTTCTTTTCAAATGTTTGTGTTTAAATCGTTGCGTTCTTTCTTAGAAATCATGATGAGCTGTAATTTTTGCAGGCAAGTTAAAATTCTGACGAGGCAATGAGATTACTTTGCATTTGAACCATTGCGCTTGCAACATCAGAGACAAACTTTAAAACTTTACACAATTTCGCCACTCATGATGACATGACATATGACGGTTAAAGATGGACATAGAAACATAACAACAGAGGAACGTCAAACCAAGCATTTATTTACATGTGTCAGAGTTTAAAGTTGTTATATTGAAATTATTAATAATGTAAATATTCGAAACCAATTGTTACGGGACCAGCAGTAGCGAGACGTCGCGAGACAAAATGTAGCGAGACCAAGTGCGTTTGTATTGTGTTTTAATGAAGTGTACGTACAAAGATGTACACATAATTGACACGACATAATATAACAACATGTGATATATTGATGACGGAGTTACGGAAATACATATTTTTGAATGATGTGATTAAAAGTGAACTGACAATACAAAGCAACGTCAGAGTTTCAACATTCTTCTCGTATTCACAATCCCAAGACTTCTATCTAACCCTTACCCTAACCCATCAAATTTTTCCTGCCTGTTTCACTGGGGCTTTATATCGTTTATAAATATGGTGTTTTTATATTTGTATGTTTGTTTATGTTTGTTTGTATTGAATATATATGTATATATATATATATATATATATATATATATATATATATATATATATATATATATATATATACGTTTGTATGTATGTGTTTATATGTCTGTGTGTTTGTATATGTAGGCGTGCCTGGTGTATGTATGTGATGTATGTGTGTGTGTGTGTCTGTGTGTTTGTGTGCGTGCTACACAGTGGTTTGAAACTATTACGAAATCTTGGTGTACGTATTTCCATATCTATATATGTGATAATAATAGATGATGATATGATATGAATGTGGTCGTTGGCATACCACTATGATGGATTTAATTTGTATTTGCTTTTATTGGTATTATTATTAATACTCTTCTTCTTCTTCTTCTTTTACTTCTCTTTCTTCTTTTTATTCTGTTTCTTCTTCTTTTTCCTCTTCTTCCTCTTATTAATTATTAATATTGATATTTATATTGTTATTACTATTTAAAAGTAATTTTAAAAAATCTGAAGTATCCTTGATAAGAGGATTCTGCTTTCATGGTAATTGTGAAATGATCATATGGTCTCTACCCACGATGATGATGATGATGATGTGGTTGCTATTGATGATGATGATGATGATGGTGGTGATGATGATGATGATGGTGGTGATGATGATGATGATGGTGGTGATGATGATGATGATGGTGGTGATGATGATGATGATGGTGGTGATGATGATGATGATGGTGGTGATGATGATGATGATGGTGCAACAACATTTTCCAGATTTCAATATACCAATAAAATGATGATAAGGGTTATAATGATGATGGCGATGGTGAAGATGATAAGGATAATGAATGATGATGATGATGATGATGATGATGATGATCAAGTTATGATGATGATGGCGGTGGTTGTGATATTGATATTAGGGATATTACAACAATGTTTATTAGATTTTGAAATATCGATGAAAATATAATCCAAGTTGATTCGTCCTTCAAGAATTAATTTCAATTTCACATTTTTAATCATATTTTGATATGAAAGTTGAAAAACAAAATACCAGCTGACGTCTTTATATTATATTTGACATTTCCAAAAATTTCCAAAAATTTTTTTTTTTAGCAAATTTATAATAATTTTGCGTTTTTTTTAGAAAAGTATCATGAAAATAATAATAAAAATAAAAAATAAGCGAAAAAAAAACACAGAATAAAAACAGAAACAACAAATCAACAGGACCATTCAATTAGAGTTGGAAAAAAACACTGCTTTATAATTTTTACATCTGCATTAGCAATTGTGAATTATTATAATGATGATAATGGTGGTTGTGCCTTTTTTGGTTGGATGGTTTGATGGTTGGTTGGTTGGTTGGTTGGTTGGTTGGTTTGTTGGCTAGTTGGTTTGTTGTTTGGCTGGTTGGTTGGTTGGATAGCTGGTTGGTTGGTTAAAAAGTTTTATAATAATAATAATAACAACCAAAAATAATAATAGCAATTATCATTTTCAATAACATTATTAGCACTTATAGCATCAACAACAACAGCATTGATAACACGAATGTATTGATATTACACTCGCAAGCATTGACAGTTACATCGGCTTAATTTGTATATCATGTTCTGATTAATATTTATGGCTATATTGCTCAAAACATTTTTGCAATAATTCGTCGTCTGGTTGTTTGATTGGTTTGTTGCTGGTTGATTGACTGGCTAATTGTTTGATTAGTTAGTTGGTTGGTTTGTTAGCTGGTGGATGGATGGG
>NW_008703782.1:4386997-4388176 GCF_000326865.2 Helobdella robusta
CACCCTTTGTGGTGACGTCATGCAATGTAAAGTGAATAAAGGTGATGACGTAATAATGTTAAAAGATAGTATTGTAATCAAAGCAGTAGTTTGTGATGATAATGAAGATGTTGATTGGGATGATGATGGTGATGACGATGATGATATTTTGGTTCATACTGCGGTTGGTTTGGTTACAATGTATGCTCAATAGAAATAATATTACGATGATAAGGATGTTGATGATGATGATGATGATGACGATGTCACTGGTGATGATGATGTTGCCGATGATGATGATGTTGGTGGTGACGTGACAATGACGTCGTTGATGATGTTCATGTTGAGGAGAGCTTGAAAAATATATTTGTCTGTAAGATAAACATGCAAATAACTCTTGTTCGGATGAAAAATAAGTTTGCATAGAATGTGAAATGCAATCCAATCTACGCTGTGTGGCGTTTCTGGCTAACAATGTGGCCAGGTTTGTCTCCTTCTGTGTCTGTTTGCTTGCTTGTTTGTTTGGTCGTTCGTTTGTTTGTGTGTTTGTTATTTTGTTTGTTTGTCAATTTGTTTGTTTGTTATTTTGTTTGTCAATTTGTTTGTTTGTTATTTTGTTTGTTCGTTATTTTGTTTTTTTGTCAATTTGTTTGTTTGTCTTTCGGTGGGTTTGTGCTTTATTATCCGTTCTTATATATATATATATATATATATATATATATATATATATATATAATTTCAATAATCAATGACGTCATATAATTTGTTTATATGACGTCATTCGTGGGATCTGGATACATTTTTTGGCAATTTTTGCTGTCCGAACGAACGAACTAATTTTATAAATGTACGAATGGTAGAGTTAAATAAACAGATGTCATGCTATAATACACCAATCCGTAATATTTATATCAATGAACAAAGCTAAATATAGAGATTCCATAGAATACATAGACATACCACAGTAATTTTTAATTTGTATGTGGTTGATTTTTTTAATGTTTAATAGCGTTTATGCCTATTTGTGTCTTTGGGTTGGTGTTCGCTCAATCTGCAAGTCTGTGTACATCTGTGTTGAATGTGTTGTGCTGATTTACTTGGTGTTGTGTTGATCTACATGGTGTGATGGGATGCTCACATCGTACATGCTAACATGTTAGATTTTTTTAAATTTTGCTTTCACGTCTTTATGTGTAGTGG
>NW_008703782.1:4389522-4428334 GCF_000326865.2 Helobdella robusta
CATCATAATTTTTTTCGCAAACATTCATACATATTTTAACTTGAATTCATATACGTTCACACATAACATACATATATCCGTTCATAGAATACATTCATACATACATCCATAAATATTACACATACATTAACATTCTTGTAAGGTTGGTTCGCTCATAGACGTACGTGAAGTATGTTCGGTCACATCGTTGAACTCCATCATGGAGCAATTTGAACGTTCCACCCCGAAGGCCACGCGAGCCTCCGTCCTTTTGAAAACGTCCATAACTCCTATTACGTAAATATATTTTGGGAGGTGTTGGAATGTTACTTTTGATGCATACATATGAATGCTCAAAGTCGTCCAAACCGAGTTCACTTTCTGTTTTTAAAACTTTCCATATAAATGTAAAATCCGTTGAATACTGTTAAAAAATTATATGAAATTATAAAAAAATTTGTTTGTATATTTTTTTTACAAATTTACTACAAATCATAAATAGCAACGCCTCGTTGAAATTAACTGCGAATTGATAGGGTACCATTGATTTGAAACTGTCATCTCGAAGATGTTATAAATTATTTAAAAATTAAAATTTCCAAATTCGTTCAAATAAACAAATAAAATAGATAAATAAAAGTTTAAAAAATATATATATAAAATATATGTATTTAAGTATGTATATATATTCAATCATGACTTAAATATGGCAAAACATAGCACCATTATGGGAGCTGCAATGCCGTTAAATTATGAATAAAAAAAAAAAAATCGTTCAAACCATCCGACTTAATCGTCTGCTCTTTCCGATGAAAACACTTGACAATTATAACAACAGCGCTTTTATTCAAGGAAAATATTTTCATGTAATTTTGAATCTTAATGTGTAAACGTGCAAAAACATTGAAAAATTGAGTTAAAATCCTTGTTTTTAGTTGCATTTAATTTAATATCGTTAACAAACTTTTTGAAAAATCTAAATCGGACATATGAATGTCTTTTACACCGAATGAACAAATGCAGTTGGGAAGAGTTGAGCTTGCCTCACTTCTTTCCTGCCATTAAATTTTGCAATTTTTCAATGAAAAACTTCACATGGTTCTTATCTTATTTAATTAAGTCAAGCTGCTTTGTCAAATAAGTTCTCGAACGAAAAAATCGTTTTTTTATCCGTCAAATCCTCTCACGTGAAAAATTTTTTCAATCGTTTCAGCTCAAACGTGAAGAAGTTAATTTTGTTGAATCTTAATAATGCATGTGCATTATTGTACGTAAGACACGTAATCAAAATAGAACATCCATTTAGAAAAATTTGTATTAATGAGAGAATCTTTCTAAAGAGCACTCGAATTAGTTACAACCAAAAAAACACAAAATAAAAAAAATCACACATGTTACATTATTTTGTGGTATATTTCTTCAATTATTATTTTTTTTAAATGTATTTTTAATTTCTGTTCTTGCTCTATTCAGTGCGTCTCTTTTAGCATCAAACTAACCAATACTTAGACAGTCGCTTCAACATCTTTGTATCAAAAGTTCTCAATTTTCACATGAAGTTAATTTTTACCGGAAGTTAATTTTTCGAAACAGATTTTTGTTTTCACCCCGACCGATAGCCTACCAAGGCATCGATGATGATTTCTCCAGTTCACAATCTCGTTTCAGATCGACAGCTGGAACGCTCACAACATCAAAACACCAAACAAAGAAATTTATGCTGTGTTTCATGGCAAAAATGATCAATGCTTATTATTTTTAAATATATTCTTAAAAGAGATTCGTTTTTGTAGAAATTTCTAACTTGAAAAATTTATCTGCTTGAAAATTTTAAAAAGTTTACTTAATGTAATTTTTATTCTTCAGTGTAACACCATTCTTATTTCTTGTAGATTGCGAGTTTTTAATCATTAAACAAACAATGTTCATTCACGTTTGTAAGTTCTGCTAATGAAAGAGTCCCGCTTGTTTTACTTTTTATAAATTTTTTCTATGCGTGGCGTGCGTTCAATCCTTGAAATATTTATGTCGGCAGCACAATGCGTTACATGTTGAAACAGTAGGAAGGACGTAAATAGCGGGCAGAAAAGTAATGGCATTTCAAAATTTTTTACACAAAAATTTAATGACCGTTCTGTTATTGATGAGTCATGCTATACATCACCAGCATCACACACACCGCACACACACACACACACACATACACACACACACATACACACACACACACGAAACACCCACGACCTACACTCGTAACTTCATTCAATGTTACTCACTCCAAAACACTAAACAGCATGCATGTGTACAAATGTTTGTATGTTCTGATATTTTTTATAGAATATACTAGAATTATTTATTTGTTTAATAGATGTGTATGTATGCTCGATAGATATGCCCATTTACGTGGGTTGAAGTTTTATTTTTTGTGAAATAGTTTTGCATCTCTCAAGATGGACTGACATACAATAACTCCTCGTCTAACACTTCTTCCAACCAGCCAACATATGTTTCTGTTGTTTCTTAATACATTTCAACTGAAAAGTTCTCCTTCAAACGAAGATGATGATCAACTATAATAGCAATTGAACGCTGTCGGAGTTTCATCTTGTTCTTCTCTTCGTCATGTCTTGCTTCTTTCGTCTTGTTTTTCAAACGCGTGTGTCGTTTCTTTGCTTGTATTTTCGGAAGTGATCATTATTTTTAATTTGTCGTTCATTTTAAGAACAAAATTTGCGAATGATGTGTGGGTTTGGTTTATGATTAATGTTGCGGTAGTGGTTGGTTCCTTTCTGACTGTCAGACTTCAACTCGTTAAAAAGTTAAAAAACAAAATCTGAGTTGCAAACACAACTTATTGCTCTAAGCATAGCATAAAAACTATCAAGTCAATATATGTTTTTAAAACTTACATATTCATGATATTAAAAGTGCTTCATCAAAGGCTGTCATAAACTCGTAAAAACCGAGTTTTACAGACAATAACAGACGGAATGAAACTTCAAAAAAACAATAAAAAATTCAGAACACCAAGAAAAAAAATCAAAAAATAATCTATATAAAAAAAACCAGTCACATACAACTCATAAAAACGCATGACGCAATTAAGCAACAACACAATACCAACAGTACAACACCACAACAATAATATAACATCTATACAACAACAACAACAATACAACCTCGACAACATTAGCCAGACACTAGCAAAACAACGAAAAAACAAAATCACAATCACCAAAAATATGACATCGACATACCAACAACAGAATAATGAATCAGCTACAAAAAATCATGACACAACACCACTCCTACCACCCCTACGACAACCACAACCAACACCACCACGACAACAGCACAAACCCAGACCAACAACAGCGACACCCAACAAAATATTCAACTTCTGCAGTTTACTACGGCTACAACCAATCCTATTACTTACCTAAATTTGCATCTTGTTAAGTTAGTTTCTTGCACTGATAGATCAAACTGATGTTGTCACGTTCCTCCGTTACATTGTTTTACTTTTTTTTCATTTTTTCCAGATATTTTCTCAAATAATTTTTAAAGACCGCCATATTTTTCTTCTCTGTTTAACAATTGATCACTAATTTTATTCAGAGAATCAAAAGTTTATTTTCAATTTAACTTTTCTTCTATACGTTTTTTATGTTTTAAAAAAACTTGGTTAGTAGCTTTACTTTTACGACTTGCTATTATATACTGTTATATTCTTTAACGCTCGTTACTACCGACACCTATGTTATAACATCAAAGATTTCTATATTTCCAACACCAGTGTTGTAGCTTCCAACGATCGTCAAGTGTTTGTTATTCCGTAGATTCAAGATTTTCTATAGATGAACACAACTGCTTCAAACGCAAACTTTGTTGAACGTTTATTCGAATGCCAACAGTAATAGAAACATTAAATTGTTTACTAATCCGAATAACTACATAAATCACATTCACAATTTCTCTTCAAACATCGCTACTAACTTCGCTATTCGCCTCGCTTTTATACAAGGGATTCTTAAAATCAAAAAATTACAAATATATCAGAGAGAATAAAGATAACAAATAATCAAGATTATAATAATTAATTTAAATTAATCACATAGCGCAATTCGATCATTCCCGTGGTTATAACTAGAAATTAATGAGTCGTTGAGTAAAATAAAGTTTTTAGGAGAAGATGAATGATATAAGCAAGTGCCCGGAAAACCGCATGATTTTACACAAAATTCTAACTTGTGTAGGAAGATAAAACCATTGGCGACTATGTTTTTAAATATATATTTGTTTATTTACGAATTTATAATATCGGTGTACTTACTTTCATTTCTATTGAAAATGTATGTCCAAATATGTTCTATCTAAATGCTTTGTAAGTGTCTGAATACCTTGCCTACAAATTCTCATAGTTGAGCAAATTTTTTAATATGTAACATCTTCACCCTTATCTATATAAGCAGAACCACCCAGTGCTCAAACTTGGAGGCGCGTGCCAAATGACCATTCTGCTCCCTTGACTTCTAGGGCATGCGTGTATATATAAATATATATACATATGTGTGATGTATATTATATACTGTGCATATTAAAGGCATGTGTTCGAATTAAAAGACGAGTTTTGGTCTTGAGATGGATATATGCAATGCAGGGATCTTATGAATTATAAAAAAAATGAAATAAAAATTTGATGATTGATCAGTCCCCAGGTTTTGAAAGCAAGTGACAACCAGGTGAGGCGACCATGCCGCTAGATTTCTTCATTGACTAAATCTTTTTTTTTCATTGGGAATAAAAAATTGAAGTATTTTTCAACATTAATACTGGAAAAGAAAATCTCTAAAGAGACTTTCTAATTTATTTGTTCGTTGAATTTTTCAACATTCAACCTTTATAAAATATGGAAACGGTGGAATAGAAACAAATTTTTTAAATGAAGAAAAAAATTGTAAAAAAATATTTGAAAAAAGTGAAAAGTCAGGATAGAGCCGGATAAAGTTTGTTAGTTGGTTGAATTCATGATATTGTTGTGCAATTCATTTGGAAGAAGCGTGTGAACAATTGCCTGCATTTGAAGATGGATGCATCTCGAATGACGCCCTGTCAATGAATGCTCAAACATCTCCCCACAATGCAACATGCCATAGAAATTTCTCCAAGTGAAGTTTTTTCAGTAAGTTTCATCAAATAAATTCAACTGAATACTATTCACAACTTTTTCATTTAAATTTTTGTTCCTTTTTGTGAAAAAAATGCCACGTTTAACTTGCGCGCCTAATATATATTCAGATGATCTCATTACCTTTTTGATAATGAAATGCTTGACATACGAACAAAAGTATAAATAATCTTCAAAATTATGCAATTGTTATTTTCAAATTTCAAATAAACATTTTATTCATAGAGGCAGGCACACAGTTATTATTACGTTATGATAATTCAAGTTATCGTAAGAATTATATAAGGCTGAATACTGAGTATGAAATAGATATGAACTATTATAAAGTAGAATAGACACGCATTATGTCAATGGATTGTTTAATGCAATACGATCCTCTAGGACACAAAAGTCGTAAAAAACGATTAAAACAATCATTCAGAATTCATGCAATTCGACCAGTTGCAGTGTGTGTTGTGAGCATACCTCAACCGAGCGCTTGACAGATGTCTGACTTTTGTTGCATGGCCCATGAAATCAGCACCAGAAACATCGTTCATTTTTGTTCAATGGTTCATCGGTTCGCTGGCTTGAATAATCTGACTCAACACATCTTTCATTCATTTATTTTTATTTCTTCAGAGTTAAATGTATTTGCGTGAAATTTTGTGGCCAAATAAAAAAAAATGTATTTGCGTGAAAGTTCTATAAGTATTTGTGTTTGTATGAGGTTGGTACTTAAAATAATAAGGGTATCTTGCTAGATGTTTTCATAAATTATACAGTCAGTTACAGTCAAATGCAGTTATACAGTCAAAATTACTAAAGAGTTAGTCGTAGATAACATGATCGTAGATGCCATTTACAAAAATTACTATACGCTGTGTAGATATAGTTTGCAATTACTTTAACTCGAAACTTCACCACTAAATATTTTTCACTAAATTAAATAAGAAACAACTTTAAAATCTTCAAATAAAGCTCAAATCAGTGGATGAATTAATAATGTCCATTAAATTTTGCAGGATTCATAAACAAAATTTGAGTAAACAAATTTTCAACGGGGCCAACATATTTTAAGTATCTTTTATATCGTTAAAATGATTTTATTTGCTAAAAACAATAAATATAATAACGTTTTTGTTTGACTTAAACTCATTCAAAGCATTTTTATTTTCAGATTTGTTTTGCTTTGAAGTTCACATTTTAAAAAATATTTAATTTGTTATATTTTGAAAAATTGCAAATTTTTAAAAAATTGTCAAGTGAAAATGCTGAAAAATTCAAATGTTTCAAATGAACATGACAATTAAAATATCAGTAAACAGACATAATCATCTTTTGGTGAACTTGAACAAACCTGTCACACATGTCTGAAACAAGTTCTGCACTTTAACTTGAAAATGAATTATTTGATGAAAATTTCTGCTCTATATTCCAAATATTTTTCTATAATATAAAATTTCAATCGCTTGTTGAATTATATCATTTGCAATATCAGATGAGGTTACCGCATTTTCATAACAAGCTGGTTATAATTAGATATTTTCAACAAACAGTTGCTAAATATGTAAGAATTTGTTCCATTGTTCCACGATGACGTTGCATGAACTGTTGAAATGAAATAATTCTAATTCAGCTGATGTCGGGCAGTTCGCTTCAGACGATGAGACACCATGACAAGATATCTATAATTTTATAACATTGTTTACCTTAAATATATTTATTTTTATTTTTTTCTGAAGAAATTAAATGCATTAAAAAATTTATTTCATTAAAAAATGCTTAAAAATTTATGTGACCTTGCAGTTTGAAGCGTTTTGAAACGAATTCATCAAAATGTGTATTGACAGCGTGCAATTTTTCACTGTCCTGCACTGAAGGTTTCAGCGTTGAAAGTATTCAAAAGAGATGCATGAATTGTCTGCTGATGAATGTACGTACGTAAATATTTTATACCATTGAATGTGTGAGTGGAATAACGTTTGGAAGAAAAAAGTGAAAAAGAAAAAAAAGGAAAAGAAAAATTTCATAAAATAGGCAGAGAATAAAAAAAAATTCTACTACAAAAAACATTCGCGTTGAGTTTGTATCTCATCGAGATGAAATAAATTCAAGCAACATTGCAGACGAGCAGGCAA
Source organism: Helobdella robusta (assembly GCF_000326865.2). NCBI lineage: Eukaryota > Metazoa > Annelida > Clitellata > Rhynchobdellida > Glossiphoniidae > Helobdella > Helobdella robusta. Next base: position 4,396,810 of record NW_008703782.1, read on the forward strand.
TACAATATCTCAAATGTAACGCGTATTCGTAATATGACTTATTTGTAAACTAGAAACATTTTTATAAACGAAATAACGTTGAAAATACAAATACGCCAACAGACAACACAAAATAGTTCAAACTTCATATCACATAAACCACAAGAAAGCGAACCATAACACGAAGAACAAGATAAAAAAAACAAACAAAATGAACAAAATGCATCACGAACAACAACACGAACGAACAAACAAACAAAACAATACAGGCGGTCCGGTTGAACGCCACAAACACAACAGCCAATCTCCAACAATGGAATATGACGGCAGCCATAAACCACAGCAAACAATTCTCACAAACACAACAATAACACTAAATGCATGTATCTGTTTATACTATTTTTTTCACACACTCATGATATTTAAAATTTCAAAAAAGATCTCAATTAATTAATGCACGTCGAATAAATCAAGAAAATGAAAAAAGTTTGTAAATAATCCTTAAATAAATTACCGAACCAGAAACATTACACACTCACGCACACACACACACACACAACACATACACACACAAAAACAAACATACACACTCACGTAGTACATGTGTATATAACACTACACACACGCGCGCGTGCACACACACACACAAACACACAAACACACACACACACGTACGGGTATATATAATTCTAAAAAGTGCCAACTTTGGTGGTGAAAGGTACTCTTTAAACACCCCAACCCTAGTGAGAGCGACCATATTTTTACCAAATCCAATATTATGAAAATATTATCGAGTTTTTGACAAAATCTTGTTGAAACATTTGCCAGCAAAGTGAGTGAAAGTTGCGTTTGTTTGCATAATTTCTTTAATCTTCTCAATTGGCAAATAGAAAGTTTATTAAAAAAAAGCAAAGGTAACGATAAAAATGACAGATTCGCAAAAACTGATTTCAAACTGTCAGTTAAAAAGTAAAATGTGACCGAGTAGGCTAATATTAATTTCGATCTCACCCAACTTTTTCAACTCCAAAAAATTACACATTACTCAATTATCTTTCTATCTGTTTGTTGATTTATAAGTGCATTCACACGGTTATGAAGTTATCTTCAAACTTATCTGTTACGGCAATTCAATTTGTGTAGCAGTCAGAGATAAGGAGCATACGTACTACGTTAAACAACAACGTACTTCTGCTAACTGCAGTTGTTGCTGGATTAAAAATGGATTTTTCTGTTTCAGCGTTGTTCGTTATGAGAGTTGTTATTCATCTTACGTGACGGGTGAACGTTGAAGTTGTAAGAATGAAATTATTTTTTTTGTGTTGTGCTGATGCTTGCATTCATTAGCATTTATCTTCGTCTCATAGAAACTAAACTATGACTAACCTAAGACAAACAACCAATAAGCCACTAACAATGCGTTCATTTTCTACTTTGACGTTTTTTCTTGATTGAAAATACATTGTTAAATAGATATCATAATTGATATTCAATCTTTTGAATGTGAAATATTAAAATAAAAGAATTCTTAAACGAGGCCACAAAACTGTAAAAAATAAGTTAGAAAATGTCTTCCCAGATGAACGCGTTAATTTTTGGAGGAGATGTTTTTATTTGGACTGCCTAATAGTCTTAAAGTTCATAGACATCTTAAAATTTAAAAACATACGGACACGTAGAAAGAAAGTTTGTTAGCTCGGAAGACATGCGGCCATGTTTACGCCAGGTCCAATCGAGTCCTTCGTTAATAGCTGGAAAGCAAATTTATGAACTCTCGTTCCCAGATTGCACAACATGTTTTCAAAGTCTTGAATAAAAAACATTAGACGCGCGTCTCAACTGCAAACAAAATTGACGAATTTTGCGTAAATTTAATTACGAACGCATTATTTTTTTGTGTGTGCTAGTCAGAGTAATATTATAATTTTTGTTATCGCAAAATTCAAGTTTAAAAAAGAAAATGGAAACTGAATTAAATGGAAACTTAATCGTCCTATCGCACGCCTCACACTGACCATCAAATTTTCATTATCAATTGAAATAAGAAAAATTAATTTAAAACAATTTTTTATCAACATTTTTTCAGAAACAAAAAATATGAAGTGTCGCTTAAATTTCAATAAAAACTACCTCATCCTATAAGAGGGCAGTCAAAGCAGTAAATAAATTTCAATATTTTCATCAGGCAAAATATATTCAATTTTAAATACATAATTAACTGAACACATGCATATGAATATTCATAAATGTATGACGCACATGAATATTCACAAATGTATGATGTACATGATTATTCACAAATGTACATGAATATTAAATGTATAATATAATTACAGTACAAGGAGGACCACCTCACAAAAACATTCACATCTGAGAACTTGGAACTAATTGACTGTCATTAACCCATTAACCAGTCTGTTGATGTTGTATGTTATATGGTAGTCAATAAACAGTTAAATCTATTTTTTAATAATTAAATTGGATTTATTTAGATTTCTCTGGCAGTTTTTTTATAAAGCCAAACAAAACCAGGTTCCAAATGATTGTAACATATGTAACAACGTTTATTCAGCATTTGCATCAATAACATAAATTAACAACAAATTAACTCGTGCATCAATCCTTCCACATTCATTTGTTTGTTCAACAAATTTGCCTACGGAACACTTACTAAATGATTATAGCAACAAAACTATCTAAGAAGGCAACAACCACAAAAATTACAAATAAACTACAAAATTAACTTGCAGATACAAAAAATGCAACCAGGCCAGCGCCACAACAACAACATCAACAATAACAACAACAACAGTAACAACAACAACCACACTAACAAAAACAAAAACAGCAACAACAATAACAACAACAACCACACCAACAACAACAGTAACGACAACAACAATTTACCCAAGCAACATGAGCACAGGCAACAACCATCAACAACAACATACAACAATCATCATACCACACAATCATCAACAACGACGTACAACAATCATCTAACCACACAACCGGCTCAGTCGAACTGATGGAAGAAAGCGAACGGGCACAGTTCAATTAGTTTTATTGTTTTCCGCTTTTAATTGCTTGTAAATGCTTTTAAAAAAATGTAATTGCTTGCACGCACGCGCTATTGTGTGCCTTGGAGTCATTTTATTCTAAATGCAGATGGATGGAGAGAAGTTTCAATGCATCGTTATCGTTCAAATATCCTGCATTTTGTTACTTTGCAAAGTAAATCAACGACGTTAATGTTCTGTTTTAGCGGGGCAAAGTTGTGTTTTGAGTGAGGTATGGCTGGTTGGCAGGTCAGTCGATTGGTTGGTCGGTTGGCTGATTGGTTGGTTGGTTAGTTGGTCGGTTGGTCGGTTGGCTGATTGGTTGGTTGGTTAGTTGGTTGGTTGGCTGGTTGGCTGATTATATATTTCTCATCAGGCATTGTTTTTTTTCAGTTATAATTATTACATGGTTGCTAATGTTTTGTTATATGACGTAACCTCATGTGATTTAGGTCAGGTCACAATCATCATAGAATATTTAGTCCATTACATCAGGCACTACCCCGTCACGTTGAGAACAACACTTGCTGCAAAGTATCGACTGAAAGCTACATCAAGTGAGATGTTGGGACAGACTGCCGGGGAGAAATATGTTATTACGGAGTCCCAAATTAGAATCGGCTTTCTCTCTACGTGCGAGAATGTTAAACTTTTAGTGCTTTTAAATTTAAACTGAAAACTTATTTAAATTTTTTTTCATAATTTATTTATATATATATATATATATATATATATACATTTGGTTTTTTTAAATTATGTAAAATCTTTTTTTGGACGTAACTATTTTGTTGAACGAATTGAACTGGTGTTTTATTTTTGGCGGAGTACTAACTTAGTTTAAGGCATTGCTTCTTTGCTATCCTTTCATGATTTTTTTAAATTACAGTGAATAAACCTGTTTAAAAATTAAAAATTTTTCAGTTGACTACTTTATATGTTCATAGAATATCTCCCATATCATAAGGACATCCCACAAATCATTACAACGCATTAATGATGAATAAATGTTCAGCTTGAAACATCTGCGAGGTCTAACTCAAAGTTAGATGGAAGATGGCGTGACAAAGTGCACTGTAAATAATGGCGGATAATAACGAATAGGTGCCATTAATACAATTTTTTTTACAATCTTTTATAAAAAAAATATGCATGGCCGGTAAAAAGTTCTGAAAAGTTTTGTATCACATAAGCTTGGTGCTCTGGTGTAATCATTGATTGATTTATTATGTCGAGAAATAATGTTGATGTTGATTAAATCTAGTTTAATGTTTAGTAAATATTTTTTTGTTGGTTTAAATTTTTGGTCAATATTTTTGAAATTTTTAATAGTTTTCTGTCAAAATTTAAACTAAATGAATTTTAAATTTTTAAAATTAATTGAAAGGATGATAATTGATTTGTAATTTTTTAGAGTTCGTCACATGAATGAACCTGTTTTAAAAAAGTTTCGAAAAAAATGTTGATTTTTGTATATATTAAATTACATATGCAAATTATACGCTATTGGAAGGAATTTTTTTTAATGAGTTCAACTATTTTCGTTAAAATTATTTGAAACTAATTTTTTTAACAAAAATTGGTTTTACGACCACCTCACTATCAATACGTCTCATAATGCATACACAAAGAGGAACCATTAAATCTAACTTGCAATCAACGCATGCAACTCCAATAACCCGCCAAATTCTTGACAACAACACAAAAATAATTTATCAAAACACCAACGCAATACATCTACAAATTGTAGAAGCTGTTCTAATAGATGTCAAATAGACCTCAAATAAGCATTCAACAAAGAATGATAACATCATTATCAACTTGACGCCTTAATACTGACTTCAATAACAATGAAGAACAAAGGAATGACAACAACAAAGATGAAGAATACGACACCAGCTAAAAAACTATACTGAAAAACTTTGCTTTGTTTAAATAAGTATATAAACTATATAAACGAAACATGCACTGAAGATAATAATTCATGAAAAATCGAAATAAGGCATGATGAATTCGGATGAAAACAGTTTCATTAAATTTTCATGACAAACTTGGGTAATTCTATTTTCAACAAATTGAACAGATTCCAAAAAATTTCAGTAAGAAAAATTAAAAAGACAAATTTTAAATTGATTAATGCCAACAATTCAGTAGAATTCATACAAAACTGCATAAAATATGGTCTCCTTCCAACATATATAAATTGATGAAGATTAATGAATGAATGAATGAACGAACAAACAAACAAACGAACGAATGAACGGATGAATGAATAAATGATTGAATGAATGAACGAACGAAAGAACGAACGAACGAATGAATGAATGAATATTTATATACATACATACACTTCGGATCATCATTAATCCAGTGCCTGATAAATGTACAGAGTGAATTGGATGTGGGCAAATTTGTATTTGGGACACTGGCTTGCCTGCTCAATCAGTTGATTAATTCTAATCAATGCTGCATGATGATGTCATGTTTGACGTCATGATCATCTCTTCTTTCTCTCTCTCTCTCTCTCTCTCTCTCTCTCTCTCTCTCTCTCTCTCTCTCTCTCTCTCTCTCTCTCTCTGACTCTCTTTCCCTCTCCTCTCTCGCTCTCACTCATTTCTCACTCAATTTTTTCTTTCTCTTCCTCATGTTTACATTATTTAGTTGACTTTATTAATTCATTCTGTTTAATTTGTTTTATTTTTATTTTTAATTTAATTTTTTCCAATATTTATTTTTTCAATGCGGCTCTTTATATCATTTGACACCATGCAAAATTTGTTGTCACCTATTTTCTTACCTTTTTAAATACATTTATGTTATCGTTAAACAACTTTTTAAATTTCAAATTTTTTGAAGCCGAAACTAGAGAAAAATTTACAAGGACTGGCGATTTATAGCTTCATCACATTACAGACACTCAATCACAATAATCTCATTGATCTGCCGAAATATAAAATAACTCACCAAAGAAACGACTGATACTTTCTACACACACACACACACACACACACACACACACACACACACACACACACACACACACACACACACACACATAAACACCCACAAACACACACACACACACAACTCATGTCCACATAAACATACATCCAGCACTATCGATAATTTTCATACATCGAGATCATCCCACCCATGTGACACACCAGTAAACACATGCCGTTGTGGCAACTTCAACATCGTCACAACAGCAATCATACTGATCACGAACGAAAACATGAAAACTGACAGCAACACAACAACAACAACAAACGAAAGAACCAGCCAACAACGACAAACACCTATGAGACAATTTGTCAAGAATGTTGAAATATTGCCAACTTGTTGGCAACACGTGCCTCACTAACTCGTCTGTCTGTAATTATTTTTTTAACTTGTTTGTTAATATTTTTTGTAACTTGTTTTAAAATCTTTTGCAGCTGTCCATTAGATGGTTTTTTAGTGTATTTTTTCAATGTTTCGTAAATATATTTTAAATAAATATACATGCTGTCTGTCAATATTTATCCGCTTAAGAAAATTTTAAATGTTTTCGTTGCACGTTTATGACCATCTTGGATAAGTTATTTCCACAATGGACGTCTTCCTTTTAACCATACATCCACAGTTTTTACATGCCACTATCTAAACTACTAACGTCTTGTTAGTCTTATTCATTAGATAAAAATTTATTCGTCCAATTTCAATTAATTTAAAACAACTCTATTGTAGCTACTCTTTATATTACTACTACTTATAATGCTACTACTACTATTATTACTACTACAGCTAACTACTACTGCTGCTGCTGCTGCTACTACTACTCATAATAACGTAAATAGTGATATCGTTAGCTCCGAAAAGTAACGTTGCTAACAAAGATTAATAAAAATAAAATAAAATATAAAAAAATCTTCCAACACTTTGATAAAGTAACATATTTGAGGTATTAAGATAGATTTAATCAAAACTACATTGTACCTCTTAGGAATTTTTATTTGTAGGAGAAAAGAACAAAATTTTTCATTGCCTACTTGGTGAAAGGATTTTCCTTCCATGGTGCATCTCAATTGTTGGAAATGTTAAGCGAGAAGTAAGAAGTGCATGAAGGAAGTGTCAGCAGTTATAAATTTCATGTCCAGTTCAATTTAATTGAATTATTTTGCATTGTGTGTGCGTGTGTGTGTTTGTATGTGTGCATGTTTGTGTTTGTTTGTGTTTGCTTGTGTGTGCGTGTGTGTGTGTGTGCGATTTGTTACTCTTGTATTTCAAGGTAGTTTTTCTGATATTGTGTATTATTAAGTATTTATTTTTAACTCTTTCTGCTGTTTTATTCTTACAATCAAGAAAAAGCACCGTGTAGCATGGTATTATATCAAAGTATCATTGTACTGTGTGATGTTGTGATACTCAGGCATCATGATACTCTGTCTGTATTTGTGTTAATTAGTTTAATACTTTTAGTATTTCAGCGTTATAAGGTAGACATATTATGAATAAGTATTATAAATATTTCAGAATTATATTGTGGAAAATAGTTTCATTGGAGGCTTGTGCTATTTTATTCAGAAATATCCACCAAAAATTTTTTGTTACATGTTGTTCAATGTTTTAAAGAGCTATACATTTCATTAAAAATTTGTTTACGGGTAAATCTGATAAGATCAACTTTCAAATATCATCACATTGTCTATAACAGATGGGTCTTGAGACCCGCTCTGATCTTCGCAAGTGATGGAGAATTAGTCAGAGATGTAGGTAGAGAGTTCCAGAGAAAAGGACCAGAAAAAGCAAAAGCAGATTTGGCAAAGAGTGTTTAACACGAGTTAAGAAAAAGCGAGAAGAAGAAGACGATCGTAAACCGGGGCGTTTAGGTTCTATTAATATATCTGATAAATACTTAGGAAATAATTTAGATTGAGACTTATACATGAACGTGCAAATTTTAAAAATTATTCTATATTTTATAGGTAGCCAGTGCAAGAGAACAAGATATGGAGATATATGAGGAAAGAATGGGGCACGAGCAACTAGACGAGCAGCAGAGTTAAAAGCTTTACTTAAAGGATAGAGAATTGAGTCAGGAAGACCATAGTAGAGCGAGTTACAATAATCAATCCTAGATAAGACTAACGAAGTAACAAGAAGGAGAAGAGTAGGATCAAATTGCATTGATAAATAAATAAAAATATATCAATAAATAAAAACTCCAATTGTTAATTTTTAAATTTTAAAATTAGATAAATATTTAATATTTAAAATAACAAAAGGAAATTAATTCGAACATTTATTCTGAAATAAACCAAAGTTGTTAGAACAGTTATAACAGTTGTGTAGGCAATGGTTTGATGTATATATCAGAAATCATAATGTTAAATATTTTTCGGGTCTGGTGTCTTGTTCATTTTAGTATTTCATTGAATTGTGTTGTTAATGTTAATTAATATCAATATTTTCAAACATCATCAACCATTTTGGGCCACATGAAGAAGACGGTGATTTTAACAACAAGTTGGACAACAAAAGTCAAACCTTCAAAAACTTATCTAGCAACAAAAAATAATAAAAAGATGACGAAAAAAAATACTTGAAAACAACAACAAAAACTGCAACATTAATGTTGAGAACACAAAGAACAACAACAGAAACTGCTAAATTAATGTTGATGACACTTTCGATACAGTGTCAACATACAAAGGATTCATCTCGGCACAACAGAACAGTAGCATGTCGTGCCTACACTTGCTTCCTTGAAAAAACACATTTCAGTCAAGCGAACGTTGTTGGAATGTGATGCAATGTATTTTGACGTTGATGTGACGTCATGTGATGTCATGAGGTCAGATGTGACGTGTGAAATTTCAATAAAAGGATAGTTTTTAATATTAGCAACAACGGATGTTAACAAAAGCAATCAATCTAGTTAACACCTATACACCATAGGGCAAACTTTTCATAAGAAGTTTTGGATTTAATTTTACTATGATATTCCTTTTGAAACAAAAGCCGAGTGCAAAGAAAAAATAATTAAATAATTAATAAAACAAAATTAAGTGAAAATTTAAAAATAAATATTGAATAAAATAAATAAACGTATTGATATTAAGGACGGTTGATTGAAAGAAAAGAATTGAAAATGGAATGTTACAGTATCCTGGCAAAACCCAGTTGAAGAAATTGAGTAACATTAAGTCAACTGCAACTAAATCTTGAAAATGTTACCGAAAACGAATTTGAATGTTTTAATTACCGCAAAGCTTATCATATCATTAGCTAATTAATTGCATGTTGTTATTATCATTTTGCAATATACATTTATAAATAGTTGTTTTATTACCTTTAATAATTCAAATCGTGAATTACATGTTACAAAAAAATGAAAAAATGAACTTTTTTATTTGAATTTTAATTGGAATTTTTAGAATAATTAAGCAATTAAATTAGAAATAATTTCATCCAATTATCTTTTTTCTTTCTCGTGCCTCATCCTTTCAGGACATTGGCAACCATCGACCTCCACAAAACCCAATCTTTAACACTTTGTAGTAGTTGAAATGTGGTGATACTCAACAAGTGACACAAGGACTTCACGAATGCTAACAATAGGTAAATGAATGTATAAACACTGACGCTACAAAATATAACTACAATAACCAAAAATAGCCTTATTCGACATAGTTTCTTCCATACTGCCCAAATTTATTCACTCATTTCATTATTTACATCATCACTCCTACCATCATCGTATAACTGAAGACTGAATTGTCCTCGATGGATGGATGGATGTTCTAGTCATTTTTATATCCATCTAATCATTTGTATTCATCATGGAGTACTGTACACGTAAGCATCATCATCTTAACCTCCACCACCACCACCACCATCATCATCATCATTATTATTATTTATAATAATTATAATAATAATAATAATATTATTATTATTTTCATTGTCACAATTATCGGCATCATCTTATTCTTCTTTATTATCGTCTCCATTATCATCTTTATCTTCTAATTTTTCTCCTCCATTATCACCCCGTCATCATCATCATCTCCACCACTAACTCCTACCACCTCCCCTACCATCAATCGCGCCTCGCCATCATCTCTACCACCACAACTACCACCACCACCAGAGTCCACGCCACCATTTGCTACAGCAGCAGCAGCAGCAGGAGGCTACCACCGAGCGCTGAAGATAAGCGACAGTAGTGGCGTTGGATTAAATGCAGTATAATACAACAATCAATATCAATGTACCTACCTATCTAACTGCCTACCTACCTACCTCGCCTAATCACTATTGAATTCCAGCTAAATGAAAATGATGATGATGATAATAATAGTAATAAACAAATAACATTATTGTTGTTATTATTATTGTCGTTGTTGTTGTTGTCTATGTTGTTATTGTAGTATTGTATTATAATGAATAATGGTAATAATAATAATAACAAGAGCTTTATTATTTGAGAAAACACTAAACAAAATAATATTTTTATAATTATTATTATTATTATTGAAGTTGTTATTAATATTATTATCAGTAGTAGTATAAGTAGTGGTGATGGTTGTGGTGGGAGTAGTAGTATTAATAGTAGTAGCAATAGTGGTGTATTTGTTTTATTGATATTAATATTATTATAACTTTTATATATCAAAATCTAATAAAAGATAATAATCTGTAATATGAAAAGAAATGTATAAATAATAATAAAAAAAATCTAGCACAATAAAATATCAGCTAAACTTCAGTGTCGTCAGCAGAAGACACACACACAACCACACAACTACACAACCACACAACCACACAACTACACAACATCAAAGCCACAAAACAACACAACATCAGTTAACAGTTAAGCAGGCAGACTGGCTGGCTGGCTGGCTGGTCACGGAGTCACTGATTTAATGGCTCATTGACCTGTTGTCCGTATTTGAGTACGTGCCTGTCAAGTAACAACATCAGCGTATACAAAAATAAACACAAACAACAGCAAAAAATATCAACAGTATTAACAAGTACCACAACACTAAAAGCAACAACCTCATATGCTGTGTACAAGGAGCGCATAGTGGTTCAACATAGCGATTGCAGAAGGAAATCGCTTTGTGTCATTTACAGAGGTCCACAGAAGAGTGCAGCTAAATATGATTGTGCAGTGTGGGTGGAGTCTGTGGATGTTAAGAAAATAGAAACGGCTTGAATGACAACAGCTAGATTGATCACAAAAGTATAGCTAACGTAGCTTGCCAAAAGAATGTTGCTCCATGTAGAGCAAGCCGATCCCCACTACCTGCTGACGGAGGAAAAAATATTTTGTTATAAAAAGAACTGCTTCATAATGGGGTACAAATGTGGTGAAAGATGACGCACGGAACGTAAAAATTGACGAACCAAAAGATAATTTTGAGTCTGGTAAAACCGACAATCTTCGTTAACAAGCTACTTGAGTCTGTGCGAAGGATGGTGCTGAAGTTGGGAGACAGAATGGACGACCATGGCAGCAGCTGGAAAGTGCTTGAAGGAAAATGATGAGTAAAAAAAAGACTTACGCTCCTCTCAGACGACAAAACAATCTCAGAAAAACCAATGAGAGGAAAAAAGACGAGTCGAAAATATTTGTAAAGGAACTGAATGAATAAGTTAAGAATAAGTGGAAAGAGAAGTGAATGTTATTTGGATGGCCAGTTGTTGAGATGCTGGGGGTCATAAAGTTTTCCTGTGTTAAATGGATATGTCCTAACCCTGCCAACAATTTTATGTTTCAATGAAGTGGTTGGAAAATTTAATGATGTCGGTGCGAGTTTCAACGAAATCGTGCAGAATTCCGAATTAAACGAGGAAGACAAAAAAGGAAATCTCTCGAAGTTGATGTATCATGGATGTATTATTATCATTGTCATCATCATCGTCATCATCATCATCATCGTCGCCGTCGTCATCATCATCATCACCACCACTATCATCATCATCATTAGCTTTTTCTTCATCATTATAATCATCTTTTACATTATCACCAGCGTCATCATCGTCGTCGTTAACATCATCATCATCATCATCATCATCATCATCATTACAACCTACGATTAATTATTTCTATTTATAACGCGGAAACAAAGAGAAAGCTATTTTTGAAAAGTTCTTTGGCCGCTGAAAGGAAATCAATTGATGGTGTGTTTCATAATCATTTCTGCTGTGATACTTGTGCATCTGACTTTTGATATCATTCTTATCTTTTTTCTTATTCCACCACATTCACTGGTTTTATCGCCACTATCACCATCACAATCATCCTCAACATCGTCGTCCTCATCACCATTTTCACGATGATCCTCATCATCATCCTCTTTCATATCTGACAGAGTCATAATCGTTTTCACAATAAGATATCATTCAAATTGTCATCAATGTTTTGTCGTCTGTGCCACATACCTGATCATCCTTCTAGACATTTGAGCAATCGTTCCAATCGTCAAATCTAACAACTTACATGCATTTCATTAATAGCGTCCATACTAAAATCATTGCAACCGAAGTAATAATCGTCATTAAAATTGTCAGCATCGTCGTCGCCACCAACATTAGCAGTCTTCATTGGATTAAGAGAAGATCTGCCACTCAATAATTCAAGACGTTCCTTTCGAACTGAAGTCACTACCAATTCAAGCATACGTACCTATAAACAAGCGAGCCAACGAGCAAACATTTATACCCATAAATAAGCAGAGGAAGAAAAAAGTGGATAAACATACTTAGAAACAAGTAAACAAAAATAAGCCCTTGCCCTAAGCACACAAAAGCTGAAAGGACAGAAAGTAAACAGGCATTCGAACAAACTTAGAAGCAAGCCTAAACACACCTACCGTTGCCTTTTTACTTACAAACGTTCGCACAAATAGCGAATATGCTCGATCAAAAAGTATGAAATTAAAATATTTTCAGTAGCCAGAGCCAGACATATTCTCAAATATCCACATAAATATAGATAACACAAAAATACGTATAACATCAATCAATCAAACAAACAAATAAAAGTACATATTATAAACAATCTTCATAAACACAGACACTACTTTATAATTTTTGGGGTAGACACATATAGACAGACGAACTAACAGACAAACAAACAAACTAACAGACAAACTAGCACACAGACAAATTAACACACAGACAAACTAACAGGCAAACAAAATAACAAACAATCAAAGGAAAAACAAAAAAAAACCAAAAATAGATGAAGGGACAGAGAGAGAGAGAGAGAGAGAGAGAGAGAGAGAGAGAGAGAGAGAGAGAGAGAGAGAGAGAGATAGAGACAGAGACATACAGACAAAAGTAGCAATATGAATCTCCATCGTTTCTTCATGGATAGTGATATGTTTTGCTTGTATTGATGTGACGGATGTCGTGCTGGAATGATGATGATAATGAGGCGGAAGGGGGAAGAACTGGATGATGATGGTGGTGGCGGTAAAGATAATGGTGAGATAAAGAGAAAGAGGGAAAAGATGATGATGGTGATAATAATAAGGATGATGTTGAGAAAAGGAGGAGGAAGATGGTGATGACGTTTATAGAGAAGATGATGTTGAAAAAGATGATGATGAGTATACTGACTTGATGCAGCAATTTTTATAATGATAATGCGATGATAGCTATGCACTTAACAATGGTAAGTGGCGAAAAAGATGACAATGATAACAAGTTTGATATCGATGAGGAAAGGTTTGAAGAAAAGAGAAGAAAAAGACAAATACTGAGCAAAACATCAAACGAAAAATTTTCAAAACTTTCAAACAAAAAATACATTTTTAAGACAGATTTGAATTTGAAATAGAATTGACTTTTATTGAATTTGGATTAATAATTTCAGTTGTGAAATCTAGATAGATGATAACTATTGAATAGATGCTGATTACGGGGATGAGGATGATGATAAAGAAGATGTTATTAAATGATAATAAAAGTGATGAAGCGATGTTGATGACGACCGCAAGACATGATGATGACGATGATGATAATGATGGTGACTCGTACAACGGGACAGTTCTCTACGTATGCAATCATTTTTATAATGATGATGGTGCAATTAGATAAGTTTAGCAAATGACGATTGAATGAGTGAATGAGTATGGTGAAGAAGATGAGTAAAAATGATATCTGCAACGATAATAATAATAATAGACAATGATAATAATGACGATGATGTTGATGATGAAGATATGACATACATGATGGGAATATTCAAGATGTCGAAGATTATGACGCAATCGATAACAATGATGAATTTACAATATCAGTGGTGATGATGTTCGCGATGATGACGATGATAATTAGAATTATATTGATGACGATGATAATGATGACGACGATGACGATGATTATAATGATTACCTCAGCTTGGATCTGTTCCATATAATTCATTCCTGCTTCAAATACAAATTTATTCCAAATAATCGAACTCAACGCAAGTCTGAAGATATTCTGTGAAATGTTTTTTTTTAAATCAAAATTCTAAGAAAACACTTTGCAGATGACATATTGAAAGTTCATTCAGAGTGACGTCAATCTGGATATATTGAGGCAACTGTTGAGTGCACCGCAAGGATTAGCCCGCCAATGGTTAGCCCACCTATGATTGGAGCCACCTATGATTAGCCCTGCAATTTCTACAATTTGTGGCAAAAAAGAGGATTTCTGACCAACAAACGCAAAGTTTTTTTTTTATTTCTGCCGTATTGCCGTATTATTTTTTTTTGTATTTATTTTTGTTAGGTTTGTTCACGCCGCAAATAAGTTTTTTGACAACTTTATTGCATATTTTTTTTATTTCCGCACGCCTGTAATGGGATTTGCATAATTTGTTTGTGCTGGCGTATTTCACGGAAAGATTCTTTTCGGTTTGTTCAGTTTTTCAAAACTTTCAAACAAAAAATACAATTTTTAAGTCAGATTTGAATTTGAAATAAAATTGATTTTTATTGAATTTAGATTAATAATTTCATCGCTAACATTTAAAAGCTACGTATATTAAAGCGTCATTTTATTTCAAATTAGCAGGTAAAAATAATTAGAATAAGATGCCTACCTACCTACCTACCTACCTACCTACCTACCTACCTACCTACCTACCTACCTACCTACCTACCTACCTACCTACCTACCTACCTACCTACCTACCTACCTACCTACCTACCTACCTACCTACCTACCTACCTACCTACCTACCTACTTTAATCTCCATACTGCACAACTTTTATGATCACATTTTTCGTTCGAATAGAGGCAGATAAACTCATTCTAAATTTTGTTTGATATAATTATTTAAATATTTTAACTCAAAAACTATGCTAATTATTTATTCGGCTTTACAAGAGAATAATTTAATTAAATTAAAACCTACCTTCCAGAACATGATCTTATGAACAAAATGTAGAATTATCCAGCAAGTATTGCCCGGCTTTATCTACGACCCTATCGATACTTAAAGTATTTTTACACTGAGGTTTACAAAGAGGAAAACATTTTAAGAGCAGAATTTTAAAATGCAATAAACTATTTCCCTATCAGAGCATAAAAGTTCATTAGAAGGAGCAACTTCGAGCAAATGTCGAACCGACCAAAAAATAAAATTCGTTGGAAAAAAATTTCAAGAATCTGCTTGAACGCAATTTTATTCACTTATGAAAAGTTGGTTGGCACGTTTTTTTTTGACTTCATGTCTTCTTGCTTTCACACAAAATTTTGAGGTTTCATTTGGTTTTTCCACTAATTTTACTGCAATTTAAAAAATATGAGAACTAGATTGTACCATTTTTTTCTGTTTAAATTTAATTATATATCACATAAAACAAGTACAGTTTTTGATATTCAATTGTTCTCAAAATGGTAAATAATATTCAAATTTTCAGACCATAAAATTTTTACTTCAAACAAATATAGTTGTACCCTTCCAAATAATTTATGAGCACTTTTCATATAATTGAAGAACTCCTCAAAAATAACATGAACATTACAAAAACTTTTATAAAATTACCTCAGGTTTATTTAAGATAAATAAATATATATCTTAGTAAGAATAATTTCTCTATTTTTCGTCAATAAGACACGAAACTACATACATAGAGAACAACAGCAGCTTTAAAGACCTCGCACCGTCAAATGTCGTGATATTTCTCAATAAGCTACATGGCGTTCAATGCTCTAATGATTTCGTGCTCTGCTAGGCTGCAATACATCAATCACTGCTGGGCTGGAAATTTATTTGCTCTTCCCGTCGGATCGTTGTCATCAGTATTCAATTTGTCTCGCTGAAACTAGGACACCTCATTAAGTTAATTGCACAAAGGCAATTAAAGAGTAAAAGATAATTTGTTTGTTCTGTATATATATATATATATATATATATATATATATATATATATATATATATATATATATATATATATATATATATATGATTCTGTCGTTAACAAATCAGCTAAAGAAATTTACTATATAGGATCATTACAATACAATACAATATTTTATTTCCTCCTCCATATGGTAAGACATTATGATAGGAAAGCAGGATGAGTGTGGTAGAGTTCATTAAAGAACACATCGAGCACAACCACCTGGAGCGTTGATTGTCAAATTTCTGCATAAACGATATTCAAAACTATATAATCATTTGTTCTCAAGAAAAATAAAAAAAAAACTAGAAAAATTGAAATGTTAAATTCACTTGTTCCAAGTTACAACAATTTAATGAAAATTGCAAATTCACACATCCATAACTCACTCACATCCATACTCACACACATCCATACTCACTCACACAAATCCATACTCACTCACATACATCCATACTCACTCACACACATTCATACTCACTCACACACATCCATACTCACTCACACACATCCAAACTCACTCACACACATCCATACTCACTCACACACATCCATACTCACTCACACACATCCATACTCACTCACACACATCCATACTCACTCACACACATCCATACTCACTCACAAATCCATACTGGTTCACATGTCTAATAACTCATACATACCCACTCAAACACGTTCTCGCACCGTCATATACATATACACATTCACTCACACTCATTCATACCCACTCGTACGTATTCGTGATTGCATAATAACGACACGTATGGTTAAAAAGTAACTTAAATGCACATTCATAATTGCATAATGTCACAGTTAAATTGAATAGATTATTTATTTTCAAGATACACATTTTACTTGTTTAAATGTAATTTAAACGTCAACTATAAGGAGATAATGAATTTCACTTTCAAAACCGTTGAAACGGTAATTAGAAATAATTGTGGGTCGCACACATAACAACGTACACACCACATCGATGCATAATTTATGCTTCTAGTCCTGCACTCAGACTCACAACTTAACAATACACAAAAAAATAAAAACGTTCATAGTTCCGAAAACAAACACACACATCACAAACACACACACATCACAAACACAACTTTGCAATACGAAATAGAGAAGTAGACACGAATGAAAACGTCAATCAGTTAAACTTTTTCAGTTGCATTCAACGGTACTGTTCAACATTTGAGAAATATTTAGCGGACACATTTTCACAAAAGCAGGCAGATGCATTATAAACTTGAACTCGAAACTTGAACTCGTGAGTTCGTGACCTCCTGCTCTTGAACCGACTCACGCACCATGCTAGGCAGGCTCTCTAACCATTGAGCCAGCACGCCTTTCGGCTGACTTTATATAGTAAGTAATAATGTTTAGAAAATATTTATACTACTAATAAACTCATGTTGATGATTGTTTCATTACAATTTGAAATTTTGTTCGTAAATGTTTTGTGTTAGAATAGGCCCATCATAAATTGCCTGAACTTGTGAAATTGCAAAATCTGATGAATGTATGTAAGATTAACTAATCCGGTATTCAACTTAAAGATATTCTACAGCATGAATGATTGTCAAAAAAATTTATTCCATTATTCTTGTGTTTCATCATCATCTATATTAACTTGAAATATTTCTGAACAAAATGAAATATCCTATTATAAAAAGTACTTTCATTTTAGACTTGCATGAAACATAACACGGCAATGTATAGAAAGACACGAGCACAAGCGGCTCACACATACATCATGATGATCCATCCCAGCACAAACGACCATCACTAATTAATCATTCCCATCTTCCATTTTTTATTCATCCCCAAAAACACTAATGGTACTTTCTGGAACCGTCTGCAGACACTATCAAATATATCAAACTAATTTCGAATCGATTTATTCTTCGTGCATCAGTTTATCTTACTTTCCCAAGATGCAGGTGTTTGTGAATGCATCGATGGATGAATGGATGAAATGAATGAATGAATGGATGGATAAATGGATAGATGGATAGACAGATGGATGAATGAAAGAACTGATGGATGGATTAAAGGATAGATGTGCAGATACATGAATGGATGAATTGATAAACTGATGAATGTATGAATAGATGGAGGAATCAACGGTCTTCATCATTTCATCTTATGCTTCAGATTAGTTGCAGCCTATTTTCAAAATTAATTTCACGAAACGATCTTGTTTGAGATACCAATGCACTCTGAATCAATCACTTCGATAACATCCAGCAACGACGATAGCAGCAGGCAGCCCACTGCGTACGTTGTCATGTGGTAGGCATACTTAATAACCAAACTAACAAATTTCTTCTGTTTGGACTCGTTTTTCATCGTTATTTTGGCACGGAATCGATTCGAGATAAAAAAAAGCAAACTTTTTTCAATCTTCTGACATTCAATTAAAAAAATATGTGCAAGTTTCCATGAAATATTTCCATTCAATTTAAAAAAAATAAATAATTAAACTTTAAGTTTTTTTTAAAATTTGCATATCAAACACTGCTCTATAAAATGGCTGGAAGCCAAAATTGAGTAAACAATTAGAAATACGCTGACATCAATAACAATAACGCCAGCAATAATAACAATAATAATAAATAGAGCTTTGTTATTGGTGGAAATTGTCACGTGCCCATGAGCTGTCAATCTGTTTGTTTGTATATTTTAATGAAGTAACTAAGAAACAAATTGCTTTTTATGTACATGCAAATATTTACGTGGTGCGATTACTTATCTGGTTCGAATGTATATGCGGTGCAATTGTTTATGTGGTACAAATTTCTATGTGGCACAACTGTTTATGTACATGCAAATATTTACGTGATGCAATTGATTATGTGTACGAATGTTTATAACGTTCAAGTGGTAAGGGTTAATCAAATAAGTCAAAATATTAAAATATTTGAGAATTTATTTTTGTTTGCAATAAAAAACAGAATGTGCACTGTAAAGAACTTTATTGATAAAAACATGCTGCGTACCTTGGGCATTGTTTAACATCTCCTCTCCGCGTATCTTATTTTCTTCATCTTGGCCTCTCAAGTCAACTTTAACCAACTTTTGAAACACCAAGCAAGCCCAAACTTCAGGGCAGATAAATTCTCGGCTACACTATCCGGTGTATTGTAAGGGGTATTCAAATTGTTATTAAACGCTCTGACGAATAAATTGTCAAGGGACGATGCAGATGAATCCAAATTGTCTTTCTCATTTAAGTGCTTTGTTGTATAAATTTTAGGAAAACGATCTCTTTTTAAATGTTAATTATGTACAGTTGACGTCTGAAAGTTTGAGGTGTTTTGCTTTCAATCACAAGCAACTAGCGAGTACAAAATTTGAAATATTTACAAAAATAAAATTTATTGCCTAGCAATTAGCCTATTTTTTATATGAGGAATTAGTAGCAGTTATTGAAGAGGAATGCAAACGCGGGCACACTCGTGCAGATGCAAATGAATGGGCTGCGATAAATTCATTCCACAATTGAATGATGAGTTTGCTTTTGGATGCTCTGATGGGAATGTCCATGTTATGACGTTGGTCGGTTAAATAGATGGACGAACGATCGAATGAATGAATGAACGAACGAACGAACAAACGAAGGAACAAATGAATGAATGAATGAATGCTCGAATGAATGAGATGGATGGATGGATAGATGGATGGATGGATGGATGGATGGATAGATGGATGGATGGATGGATGGATGGATGGATGGATGGATGGATGGATGGATGAATGAATGAATGAGTATATGAATGAATGAATGAATGAGTATATAAATGAATGAATATTCGTTGTAATGAAATAAGCACATTCAGAATTTACAGAGCAATTAATCAATTTTCATCGGTAATAAAGATCGAAGTTTTCTCTGGTTTATTTTATATTGCTTGCCCGTGTTGCGGCAGTGGCGTCTGTGGTAGCTTCCATTGCGATTAATGATAAAGTGCTGCACTTTATAAATTTGAAAATAAATTATTGGATATATTTATTCGTTGTACTACAATTTTGAAATGCATAACAACATTTTTTTTTATAATTTTTTTTCTCGTTGAAAATATTCTTAACGTGCTTTAATTTTTGTTGTTTTCTGCTTCAGTCTCTTGTTAGTAATTTTAAAAAATATACTACTTGAAATGCTGAAAAAGGTTTGGTTCTCCCCGAAAGTCTACAAAATTTGTTAATCGTAAGTTTTGAATTTTAAAAAATTTAGTTGATGATGACAACGTTGAAGCATTTAAGTTTCGAACACGTTCAGATGATTGTCTTTTGAATGATGCAGATGATAGCCAACACTTAATTTCTTCATTGTCTCAAGATAGTGGTTACATCAATTAGTAAGTGTATTTAAAAAGTTGAAAAATACCTAATCGAGTCATGATCTTTTTTTAGTTTAATGTTTCACAAAACTCACAACCTCGGAAAACCGTTTTACTAAAATATATTCAGGCGACAAAAAATTTATTATATATTATTTGGTTGAATTATATAGACATTAATTTGTTATCTTGAATGGCGACATAGTTGATGAAGTCGGTGGAGTTATCATGGAACGGTTGATTGCATTTGAAAACATGCCCACCATCAACAAATGTCTCCAGAACGCCCCACAGTAATAACTCACTCACCATCTCTCAATTCAGGAGAAGAAATTTAATGCAAAAATTTTTCCAGACCGTGAATGAGACGAAAAAATTATTCGCTTCTTCAGTGAGGCGCGTTGTGCTTCAGACATGCGCGTATGCCTTTCATACATGTCTTACGTCATTCGTTCCTCTCTTTGATCCTTCACTTCAAAGAATGATTTTTTTTTTATAATTCATCAAGTTCATAGTGTTTTAATTTGAACAAAATTGGATCTAAAAAAAAGCAGTTGTCATAAAATAAAAAAATCTGGAGCATGTGACCATGTGCATATCTTCGTTGATACGCTATTTATTAGGATGGACACGCGAGTCAGGACAAAATAAAATATTAAGAAAGAAGAAAGAGAGAGAGGGGGGAGAGAGGGGGGGGGGAGAGAAAGGGACGGAAAGATATCAGACTACTGTAGTTCGTTCAAGTGTCCGTGTTAATTATTAACAACATGTTGCGCGAGTTGTCATGCAGAGTGTTGTCGAGTGCAATTCATTTCATTTCATTGTTCTCTCCTACTAGATCCGTGTTTGAGTTTGCATATTATTACAACGTACGTACCACAACAATGCAAGTAACTTCATGACATTTTCTGAATTATTTTCTAAATCTTATTGTTTGCTTGCGATTTTTATGAAAAAAATTTAAAGATAAGGTTTGAACTATATGGAAACTAAGAAGAATAAAAACGATGTATGTATGTATGTATGTACTACATGGAGTCAAAATTATTTTGGACACAACAATTGTTGTATCGTAAAGCAAGCCATAGTAACTGAGAAACATGAGTAGACGATATTTTTGCTTACTTTTTAATTTAATTATCTTATTTGTGCAAAATCAGCCAAAGTTTAACAAACATCATCAACATCCTCACGCTGCGAATCGTTCAACATGAATAAGCACACAAAAAGCAATTGTTGCATAGGTATATGTGGTGGACAACCGAGTTTGATTGAATATACGTAAGTAGGCCTAGGCTGAGAGGCTTACTAACGTTATTTGGCAATTGAAATTGATCATAAGGATGTAACAGAAATAAACTAAGTCTACACTATTAACTCCGTTTTTTCAATAAATGCTGAAGTATATAGCACAATGATTTATTGTCACGAGGTTTGACTTTTTCAAAATTCCCATCAATTATTTTTCATCTTTTTTTCGTTCCCTCAGTAGATGGATGGTTTTTACGATACTAGTTCAACTTGGTACGTTTAAAATTTATAGCTATAATTTTTACAATGTTAAACTGAATTATTAATTTAAAACATTTATTTTAGTTTTCTTAGTAATGTTTAATAACTATAACTTTAAGTTTTCTCTGATTTGATCGACCCACCGCAGTTTATACGCAGTATTTTGTGTATAAGTTTCATCTGAACAATCCATCCAAGCACCACACATTTCCAAATGATTACACAAATGATAATATTTCAAACGTCACCATTATTTTGCAACTCCGACTCCTGGTTCCGAATTACAGAAAAGTTTTTAAACTTTTGTATTATAATTTCACCTCATTACCACTTACCAAATGAAAAATTCCTACTTTAAAAAACACTTAAAATCCGTCAATGTAATAATTTTTCATAGTAAAATTACTTTATTTTTATGTTTTAAAACATGGTGAACAAATTTCAACTTTTGCATCATAATTCCGCTTTATTAATTTAATTATTTAATATAACTTGCATGTTCCATGTAACGAGTCATCTTGTCACTAGTAGCAACGAAACATCTGAATAACAAATAATTTCGCTGTACATTATATTAAACAACTGTTCAGCACACTCAAGTGAGAACTTTAAATAACTTTTATTAATTCATTCCACAATTATTACGACTTTGAAAAATTTTTGTGAATAAAAAAACAATCGAGACATTGAATATCCGAGCATTCCATCTTTCAGGTAGTGATTTAAGAAATTTTATAGAAGCCAAGCCTTCATCTCTAATGACGAATTTCCTTTCTGGCATGTAATTATTGTGAATGAAGTTGTTGGGAAATAATGTTGGCTCTGTAAAAGTTTTTCAAATTATGCATCACCTCAACGAAGCACGACGTTGTTTTGTGTGAAGGAATGAACAGTTGTACTTACAACTTTGTTTCTGTCTGTCTTGTTGGAACTACAATTAATTGCTAAATCTGGAACACATAAAGGTTTAACTTAATAAAATTAAACTGAGAATAGAAGTTGCAATTTACATATCTGTTGTCAAAATTTTTTTCAATCTGCATTCGTTGAAGTTTTTTGTTCCAATTAAGAAAATATTTGCGATATTGTAATTTCTAAAAATACGCGACAGGTTTGTGCATCTGTGCTATAAAACTTTTCTTAATAAATATCTCTTGAACACTTTAAAACTCTCTACAAAAAATATTTTTCACTGAAAATTTTGTTTAAAAAATGCAGAAATATTAAATTTGCTTTTTATTTTTGTCTGTTTAGTTAAGTTCACTACACCAATAAATAAGATATAATATGTTAACTTTCTCCAACAAACGCTTTTATGTAACAGAATGTTACTTTTATAATTATTATATTTTACGTTCGTTGTGAAAAAGATGAAAATATTTCTTTTGTCACGTCTGAAAAATGTGTTTAAAAAACTTTTTAGGCATACAATTTTCAGTTAGAAGTTAAATTTTTTTGATAAAAAATTGTGTTATATAATCTGAAATAATTTCAGCTGGTTAAATAATATTTTTAAGAAAAATAACATTTTTGAATGTATACTAAATTTTATTTTTTGTAACAAAGTGATTAGTTCGCACGACCGACGTTACGTTTCTTACTGCGCATTTTCAAACGGGTTTAATAGGACATAATTTATTTGCTCCTTTATGCTAGGCTCCCACCCGAGATACGTTCTCAATGTTATCTCTGCATGCTTCGCTGGGATGGTCTGCAGCGGGAATATCATCGCACATGTTATTTATCACCACAAACATTCTGCTCCTTTCTCAGTTGTACGGCTGTCCATTCATTGAAACTTTCAATGATGTCCACACTTACAAGTTAGTAACTGCAACAAAACCACACCACAGATTATAAATTTTTCTGGAGTAATTACTAATAAAAGTTAACACACAACTTCAATTTTGCATATATATGCTTGAAAGAAAATACAAGTGTGTTGCGTTTGAAAGATGTTCCTTGCTGAACAAATTATATAACTTATGAAAACAGTAAATGGGTCAATAAAGTGATCAGCACAAACGACTTCATTCCGAGTGTTACTACAAATAAATCGAACGAGGAACTTTCATTACTTGGTGTTCAATTTATGCCGCTGGCATCAATAATGGATAAGCGAACTTTTGAAAAGGCGATACAACCAATTAAGGGAGTATTTTATTTATTTATTAAGTTGGAAACAAATATAATGCTAACGGTCCGTTTAAATCGAATATTTTTCATTTTTTGCAAAATTATCTCACGACGTATCCTAATTTTTAAAATTGTTATTTGGGAACACCAGCAGTTTATTTATTTCGTTCATTCGAATATTATAAGTAATCAAAACTTCGGTGGGTTGAACACTATCTGTCTCCCAATAATCTTAGGAAGGAGTGCGTCAATTAGGCATGATCGTTTGTATTGTTTAGATTGTCTGAATTGATTGGATTGTTGGAATTGCTTGAATTGTTTGAATTAATGGATTGTTTGGATTGCTTGATTATTTGGAGGAATTTGGAATGGTTTTTTGAAATGTTTCAATTAGGACGTTACAAAAGGCGATAGAAATGGCGAACGGGGGCGAATAGATATCAACATTCATCGATCGAAAATTACATCAATTAATTTTCATTTCACTCAATATTTCTCTATATAAAACTATTTTTAGAGGTCTTTATTTGGATTGTTTCCATTACGTTTAAATAATATTCAGATGTTAAAACTTCTTTCCCTATCCAAAATGATAACAGCAAATGTAAATTTCAGTTTAATTTCAAGTTTTAATGCCGATACAATTTAAAACTCTGTCTTTAAACTGCAATTGTTAACTTTAGAGAAACTATATGAAACCACCAAATAAAAAAAATTTTTATTTTCTGTCTTCGTTATTTCATGTAACTATTTGAAAATATAAAATTAAATAATTTACTTTTTAAATTTCAATTTTCAATGATCACTTTTTACTTTTTAAATGTAAATGAAAAAATACTGTTTAATTTACTACCAATAAAAGTTATTGACACAAGAATTATACATTGGAATGTAAATGACTTGAAAACAAAAATAATCTTGTTTATCATCATCATTATTATTAACAAATTTTTCAAACGATTGCAACTTCAATAAAATAAAATAAATATACCTTTACGATTTTTCCTAAATTCAAAAATAATTTGAGTGTCAAATTTTTTTTAATAAAACAGAAAATAAAATAAAAACACGGTAGCGTTGTATATTAAAAATGGATGATGTAACTTGATGAAAATAACTCGAATCGCTTAATCTGTTACTGAATGTTACTGAAAGCAAATTAGCCCTCTTAGCGAATTTAAGAGGGTTTCACTAAGTTGGTAAGTACAAGCTAGATGATTGGCTCACTTGGATGTATGCATTGAGTTTGTAGGCTTATAAACGATGCAGATGCCAGATGTTTTTTCTGTACATTTTCATAATAATTTTTTTCCTCTGAATAATTTTTTAAAATTTTAAAGGTAGCGCATTGAATATTTAAAAAATTTTTCCATTTAGTAGAAAATAAAAAGAAGACAGTTATTGCCATTTTTGCAGAATAACCTGAATTATGCTAATTTAAACTCTATTATTTGTGAAAAAATCATTTATATAAAATATATATGCAATTGATATAATATATATATATATATATATATATAATAAATATAAATATATATATATATATTTAATAAATAAATATATATATAATAAATATATTTACAAATACAGGACTTGTTCTACTTTAGCGACAGATTGGTTCCGAGTTGAATATGCTGTGTAAAGGTGAATAATGGAGTTCGATGTATCTCAACGAAACAAAACATCAGACGACCAACAATAGAGATGACAAATAATCATGTGTGTATGTGTACAGAGCATGCCTTATGCTTAATTAAACAAACGTCATAGTACGTGTCTGAATGAACGAATGAATTCATTATTGAGATATATAAATGTTAGGATAAATAAAAGGATTTAAAATCATTTACATATTTAAGTACACATACACGCATATATATATATATATATATACATATGTGTGTGTGTGTGTGTGTGTGTGTGTGTGTGTTTGTGTGTGTGTGTGTGTGTGTGTGTACATATATTTACATTGAGATGTATCTGCTTCTGGAGTGGACAAATGATGATTCTCAGAACTCCACTTCATCATTTCTTTTTTGTCACGCGTTTTGATATTTCTGGGAAATGTTTGCAAAACGAATGTTTTGTTTGCCTATAGTTTTTGTTTGCATGTTGTTTGCTTGTCGTTCGCATGTTGTTTGCATGTTGTTTGCATGATGTTTCTGTTAGATTTTAACGCTATATCTTGCCCAAAACATGTCTGTGTTGTTCTTCCACCAAATTTTAATGCCTAACATTGTTAACGATAAAATATTCTTGTAAGTTTTTATCATGTTTACATCACAATTAGCATGCAAATGATATTAAAAACAAGTATACATTTGGTTCACATTATATTTCTGTTTTGTTCGAATTTCTCTATTTGATGTTCACTTTTTATCTGTAAATTTTCATTTTATCTTTATTTCATAATCGCAACATGTTTGCTCTGCATTTTCAATGTGATCACATCGTGTTCTTAATGTGTTCACACCATGTTTGTACTATGTGCTTAATGTATTCACATCATGTTCTCAATGTGTTCGCTCCTCTTTGGCATGATGTTCGTTGGAATGATGTTTGACAGTCAGACTCACATCTTCGCAGCCATGTTTACACGGTTATCCCAATTGCGTGACGTTTACAATGAAATAGAAATAAATATTGCGAAATAAAAAATTTTGTTTCCATCGTCCGTCCCACACTCCATGAATCTAATTTGCTCGACAGAATTTGTTTGAAAAAAATGCTTTTGCGCCAGATTGACAATTCCCATCACGTTTTTTATGAACCTTTGCCGACCAAACTTGTTAAAAATAAATTTCCCCATTAATTGAGCCCGTCGCTAACATCTTTTCACGTTTGCTAATAAAAACATTCACAAATTCCATACTTAGATGTTTAAAATAATAATGGCTAAATGTAAGTAACTGAACAATTTAAATTAAAAAAGTCTCAAAGGCTTAAAACTGATCAAAGTAAATTGAAGAAGCGATACAAGAAGAATCAGGGGTACAACAAAAGAAAAACTTTGGAGCACTAGCCTTTTCAAAAACCAATTTTTTTTAGTTTTAAGACTAATTTTAGCAAAATCTGTAATTAAAATTTTGCTTAAATTCGTTGCGGACCTCAACAATGGTAACGTTCAATTAATCTTTTTTTTATAAACTTTGACTTCAATACGAACATCTCAATAATAAAAATGTGGAATAACCAAAGAGAGATGTCTTCTTTTATAAACTGGAAGCTTTCCACGCAGAAAAATTCTGGCTACTCTACTGTGAGTTACAAAATTGAGATGAATTGAAAAGTGCTTATTTCAAAATTATTTAGTTTATAAAGTTTTAGTTGAATATCTGGTACATTAAAATTATTTTTTTTCGGCCTTAATTTAATGTTCAGTTTTGAACAGTTGAAAATTTAAACTTTTTACTTTAGCTGAAAAAAAATTTTTTAAATGTTGAAATAAAAAAAATTTTAAACACAAAAAGAAAATTTAAAAAAGAGACGTCCTATGTATTCCAATTTCAATCGTCTAATGAATAGACAAAGACAGCATGTTTACTTCAATCTCTCAATGAATATTCAATGACATGTTTATTTCCGTGGCTCTTTTAATGCCATCCTGCGATGTTTCTGATATTTTGTGTTGTGAGATGCAAAAAAAAATGTAAAAACGTTGCTGGCTTGCAAATAATTCAATTGCATATCATTGTGCCTTGCAGATACGTCCCATGCTATCTGTAACAATGCATTCCTAATTAGACCAACTTAATAAGGCATTCACGGGGGTTGAGTTGTTCAATTGTAAAACAATTTTTATACACACTCATCACTATTTTGTCTGTTACACGTGCATTTGAAAATTAACGGAAATTTTGTGTGTGAGAAAGAGTCATACGACAGATATCAGACTAAACATTTGCACTAATATACATACTTAAAACACATAAGTATGGGCTAAAAACAAACACATACAATTAATTATGCAATCATTTTGAATGGCGAGATTGTGAGCAGAAATAAAAATTAGGAACTTCAAGAAATCATATGAAGCATGAAATGAGATGGTGAACATAACATACCTAACCTAGGTAGTAATATTAAAATATAGATACGCGAGAACAATAGAACATAATGAGTAGGTGAACAAAGGCAACGAACATATAGAACCGTAGAAACCGTAAGTTATTAACGCTAAACAGGCAGACACACAAACAGAATGACGATCTTACAAAATGTAGGACAATTTTTGAAATTTACATACAAACTACAGGAATAAAAATAATACAGAAATTGCAAAATCATTTAAAACGTAGAAATAAATAGAAGGCAAACATGCCTCAAGCGGTCTTGTTTGTTTCAGCAAAAACAAATTTTGATAATCAATCGAAACGATAAAACTGCTCATACGAATTTCAAGAATAATTTATACAATAAAAAACATTTTTGTATTTAATAAAAAAAAAGATCATAAATGCAGTTTTAAGTATATCTGCTGGGAAATTTAAAATTAAAAACCATTAAAGTAACGAGAAATGATAAAATGATTAAACAGACAATTAAGCGAAATGATGACGATGTTGAGATGATAACAAAGAGAGGTGAAAAGGTTAACATCAGATTTGGATATTGCAAAGATTTCAATCACAATCATACCAAGTTATTATTTGAATTTCATCAAAAAACTGGCACAAGTCACGTCGAAACCAAACAGAGGGTGATGGTGTTTTTGGTATTTGGATAAATTAACGTATCCTTCGAATGCTTTTAAATTTATTCATGAAGAAAAAAACTTAAAAAAGTCACTTAATCAAACAAATTTAAACAAGTGTCTTGTTGTTAACTATTCTCCAACCAACCAGTGAATCAAAAGTTTTCTCCGAAGTTACATTTGTAAGAGGAAAAAAGAAGACGGGGTATTGCGGATTGAAAAAAAACGTTTTTCTGACTCAATCTTTTATTCAGACAAAACATAAAATTCAATTTATATTCATTAAATATTTTTACTTACTCTGGAAGCATTCATTTTCTTTGAAGAGTTTCAACTAAACTAAGAAATCTGAAAAAAAATACTGCTAAGCTAGTTCGGCTGAATTTTAAATGTTGAATTTATTTTCATTTAACTTTTTTTTAATTTTTGCATTACATTCGTTACATGTAGATACAAAGACTTTTTAATGAAAGGTTTAACATCAATATCAATAGTTACCAAAATCAGATTTAAGTATCTTTAGAAAAAATTTTTTTAAAACATAAAAATATAGCTCTCAAATGTTACCAATGATTCAAAAACAAACTCAACTTGAACATGGATCAACTAAACAAGACAGATGTTAACAATGGCAATAAACAACAAATACAACAAAAATCAATCAAATAAACATTATTGAAGCATCCTAAATATTAACAACACTCAAACAACATCAAAATCCGTCAGTCAATAATTTCATAACCAAACAAAGCCGATGATTACAAGTTATTTACGAAAACATTTAGTGGCACAACAACTAAAAATATATATTAATCTCTAATTGGTAATTAATGAATTAATTATTATTTAATTATTATTATTATTAATTAACAATATTAAACTTCAACATTCAATTTTAAACAAAAGCAGTGACGGTCGACATTAACAAACGACTTTTATCAACAAACGAATTCCAACAAAAGTTACAACATCCACAAAATCATGAACAGATTTATAAACGCATTTATGTATTTCAAGTCCTCAGAAAAACAAAAGTTGAAGGATGGAAGGATATTTTATTGACTCGCGAATCATGTATGTAAGTCTTCAAAACGCGTGTTTACGACTGAGACAAAACTCAACAAGCTTAATTTTTTTTTATCCAGCCGCCAACATATTAAAATTTTCCGATATAAAAAATGTACGTCACCTCTAGCCATATTCGCATCGCCATCATCATTTCCTTCATCTTCATCATCTACTTCTTCATCACCATCTTCTTCATCATCATCTCCTTTACATTTTCATAAAACTTCTTTAAGTAGTAACGGAACTAAAGTAGAAACATTTTATTTGGTGAAAACGAAGCTCCTGTGATAATACATTAAACATGTTGACCAAAAATTTTAAAATGCACACAAAAATGTGAATTGTTTGTGGCTTTGATTTGCTGGCTTGCCGAAATAAATTACGATGCTAGTGTCATGTTTCTCCAGTTCAATTCATAAAGCAACAACAATTTGATTGGTTTTTGGAGATTTTTTCTGTTTTATATCAGTAATAAACAGGATGAAAAAAATTAAAAAATTTTAGCCGCATTGCATGAGCTAAATTCGAGATAGACAAGACTGCATAAGATCATCATGAGGTTTCATAAGTTTCAGAATTACAATACAGGATGGATGGAGCTACATTAGCCTTTCAATGGCAGGTCAGTCATCTGGAATTCCCGAACATACAGAAAGGTCTTTATCTTAATATCTGCCCATTCATCTTCTATGCCCTCCTCCTCTTCATTAGCAATCCATGTCCGTGTTTAAAAGCGGACTTTCCAGCGTTGAATCATCGGAAAAGTATTTGATGTGTAGAACAATGTATCGCCGATAATAATTAACTTGTCATTCATGTGTGTCACCATTATTTATCATGTTTTTAAAATTTATGATTATTTTTATACAATAATCTGCCAATCGCGAAAAATGTCAAATTTTGAAATATGAACCACCCCTGATGTACAAAATCACAGTTCTTCAGATAAAACTTAACAAACGAAAGATATATGTGGATGTGAATCTAAGTGATGTTGCAATGTTTGGTCTTATAAGCAAATCGATTTTGAACAATCCTACACTTCCATTGGGCCGATCGCATTAAATCATTTCATAAAATAAAATAAATTATGAGTACGTTTGCATGTTTGTATGTGTATGTATTTATTTATGTGTGGAAAGACAAGTGCTTATATTTATGTATGTATGGGTGTATGTTAGTATTTTATTTATGTGCGTGCGTGTGCGTGCGTGCGTGTGTGTGTGTGTGCGTGTGTGTGTGTGTGTTTATTAGTGTGCTGATTGACTGCAAGTGTACTAAGTCTAAAAAGATTTTTGTCAATGTATAAATAAATTGAAATACATGGTGGAATTGTGCGCGCAA